>NC_135217.1:30429066-30556566 GCF_052324685.1 Brachyhypopomus gauderio
TGATGGAGGAAGAGTGTGATGGAGGAAGAGTGATAGAGGAAGAGTGTGATGGAAGAAGAGAGTGATGGAGGAAGAGTGTGATGGAGGAAGAGTGTGATAGAGGAAGAGTGTGATGGAGGAAGAGTGATAGAGGAAGAGTGTGATGGAGGAAGAGTGTGATGGAGGAAGAGTGTGATAGAGGAAGAGTGTGATGGAGGAAGAGAGTGATGGAGGAAGAGTGTGATGGAGGAAGAGTGTGATAGAGGAAGAGTGTGATGGAGGCGTGTGGCAGAGCTTCGTCTCTCCAGCGCCTTGGCTGCTTCTCTGTGGCCCTTGGTGTACTTTAACCTCCGCAATCTTCTGATCTGGCTGAAGGCCATGTTTCCTCTGAGTGTGTGTGTGTGTGTGTGTGTGTGTGTGTGTGTGTGTGTGTGTGTGTGTGTGTGTGTGTGTGTGTGTGTGTTTGTATCTGTAAGTTGCTTTAATCAGTTAAAGGCAGGCATACTGTGGAGCCTTGCAGGCTTTGATAATGCCTCATATACTGTATGTCTCATATGACTACGTCACCATGACTATGTCTCATATGACTATGTCTCATATGACTATGTCTCATATGGGTCTCATAGAAGGCCAACGTGGCAGTCCCCATGTATCCATAGAGGACTGAGATGGTGCTGTCTGTATGTCACTACTCCCCAGGAGTGTGAGCATGTTCACGCTTCCCCTTCTGACCTTTTGCCCTTTGGGGGTCAAGTATTGCTTTTCCGTTATCCCTGATTTTGTGACTTCCTCTCTTGTTGTGACCTGCCATTAAAGAAGTGTGCGGCCATCTTCCACAGGAACGGCTGAATGATCAAGGAAGTGACACGCCCTAACCTGGAAACATAAACGCATGGGGAGGGTGTAATAGCGCCTCATTTCAAACCTGTCGCCGTGTTAACTGAGCTTCTCCTGACTTTGCCCAAGGAACTCAAGGGAGGTCAGGAAACGCATAAACACAGTTGCCAGACATAAACATTTATGTGCAGTTAAAATGCAAATGACTCTCGCCTCCTTTCCCCTTTAAAACCCCGCCCCCCCACCGCCATTGGTGCGTTCCTTGCCCTTCTATGCTTCTGCTGGATTTGCTCTACTTCTCTTCATTGGCCAGCTGGACCCCTCCTGTGGGAGGAGCCTCCAGGGGTCCAGCACCATCCAGGGGTTCAGCACCGTCCAGGGGTCCAGCACCATCCAGGGGTCCAGCACCGTCCAGGAGAGAGATGAGCCTACCAGCCATTTACCAGCTTCTATTTCATTAGTGTCTAACTGGGTTCAAACCAGAAGATGAATTTCCACTCAGTGCAAAATATGTTTGGGCTTTGGAAATCCAAGGGACCGATCTCACTAGACCTCATGAAGAAATAAGTATTGATTAGTCAGTATATTGTATTTGTCAAGCATTCTCTCTTTGTCCGTTCAGATGGGGAGAATGGCTTTAATTAACGCATTAACACTGACTTTCAGAGATTTAGTGCACGATAAATCACAGATCAGGAAATGCTGCAACTACCAAAACTGTGTTTTTAAACCTTGTTCCAGCTGGAGCCAGTAGACAGTTTATTTTGCTTTGAATACGAGGCTGGAGATACTGTGGACAGAACCGAACCATCATTGTGTCACCAGCCACCTCCAAGCTCTCGTGGTAATTAACATCTTGCCGCTTCTGCTGAATGAGCCAGGTGATTACCTTTGCTGTTATTCCAGCTTCAGTAAATCTCTCAGAGTAAACCAAGAAGATGTGCTTGGGGTGGCTGCCACGGTCCTGCTCTGTGCTTGAACTAAGACTGAGGTTCCACACACCATTACTGAGGTTCCACACACTTTCATTAAGACTGAGGTTCCATTTTGGAGATAATAAAGTATATAATATGAAATATCTAAAATTCGACAAAGACATAAAACACAACTGAATCTAACCAGCTGCGTTATGTACCGAGCTGAATTGTAGAAATTACGACTGTCAAATAATTGTCACTTTTACATGCGCTGAACTCCATTACAGTGAATTCAGAATAATAAAACTTCACATAAATAAGCACCCAACTAAAACTTTAAGCAACTTTAAATGCTAACATTGACTAACATGAACATTAATTAATTGCTGATACTGATTCACATATTAGCCGCTTTGGCTTTTAAGTTGGAATATAAAGATGTGGAACTGTGTTCCTATGATGTGGGCTGTGCCAGTCATGCAGATTTGTGAATGTGAGATGTGAGGTCTGAGCTGTGAAGCCCGTGTGGTAGAACCATAAGGACACAGTGGGAAAATGGAGGGGGGGATTTCAGGGAGTATGCAGCCATATTAAAGAAGCACAGCACATATGTGATGGAGTGGAGGGGCTGATTTTAGAGCTGCTTTTTATTCTCAGCATTCTGCCAATCAGTGAAGCTGCCAGCGAGATAGATATGTCAGGGGGCCAGTAGCAGGCTGTAAGTCACTGGATAGAGGCGTGGCCCATCACTCGATTGGTCCAAATGGCTTCGTCAACAGCCATGAATCTAGTGCGTCTGTCAGTCAAGTGAGGGATGTGCTTCTTGGACTGCTAGATAAAACACTCATCTGTTCACCACACATGTTCACACCAGTGAACTCCACCTGCCCCTCAGTATTAATGTCATTACATCATCTACGACTCACTTCAGCTGTCACCTAGTGATTGATGTGGTCAGGTGGACACCTCAAATCAAGTGCGCACTTACTGTATAATCTGTGTAGTAATGGCTGAGGGCCACACACCTGGTCTCAAGCCCAGGTAATACAGGCAATAAACACGTGTTCTGACCACCAGATTCAAGAGCTCGCAGCCGCAGTGCGCGTCGTATCTTCTTGAGTGACAGTCTCGTCCTAAGCTATTCTACGGTGTAAGCAATTTACTGCAGTATAATCAATTTACTATGCTAAAATGTATCAGCTCTTTAGGGGCGCATTCCAGAATGCGGACCCTATGGTAAAAGTCAAGTTCAGCCATTAAGGGAGATGAAACTGGAGGTTTGCTGGAGACGGACTGAGCAATTACTGTGCATGGTGAGAACGCACGCACGCACGCACGCACGCACGCACGCACGCACGCACGCACCTCTCCCCCCTGCAGTCTTTAATAGAGTCAGGACCTGTGAAGTCCCTTATCCATTCAGCAGTCTCAGTCATCTACCTCCTGTTTGCTCTTGTCATGTAGCAACCGCCAATTCCATTTGCTCTTTCAGATGATTCCCCTGGAATCTCCGAAGCTCTCGAGGTTAGAGGACCCAGCTTAAATGTGATGATTACTTCTAGGGTAGCAGAATAAACGGACTGTAGCGCTCTTTACCCACCGCTTTAAGGCACACTGTGCCCTTTGAATGCTCTGATGGATCATTTATTCTGTTTGCGACATGAGAATGGTGTGTGTTTTTACCCCACTGGGGTAATAATTTATGTGGGATGGAAGTAATGTTGCATCACCCATTTGTGTATCATGCAATGAGACATAAAGAAATGTGTGTTAAATGTGTATGCGCATGAAGGAATAATATTTGAATTTAATTCTGACACATTACCATGTTTAATCGATGTTAAATATCAGATAACATTTTATTTCACCTTAAGTTGTAATGGTGCTTGAATTTGTATCTCAGTTGTATTCGATTTGGTGGATGTTGTGGGAAAATTCAAAATATGACACTGGATTTTTTGTGATGTGCTATGACATTGCTCCTTTCGCTGTTTAGACCAGTCTATTACCAGCCAAATAACACAGACACCTGGGAGACAATGTCCTAAACCTCAGCTAACCACAGAACCTGGGCAAGACTCGATAAACAGGTGCTGTGCACCCCTGCTTGACAGCCGCCCTGTCCTGACTGCAGTGAGATGCAAGTGCCCGTTCGTAATGACGGGCCGCATCGGAAGGCCAGAAGAGCACAGAAGGAAGGCGATAGCTGGATGGGAGTTAATAGGGCGCTAATTCCAAGTGTCGGGCTGACAGCATCAGAATAGATTAGTGTCAGGAAACGTGTAAGCAGATCGTCTCTCTGTCCGCACACAAAGCAGAGTTCTCTATCTGGGGTTCGCAGATCAAGATTTTGGTCTCTGATTTGATGGGACACACACTGTGTGTGTGAATTATGGCCATTTGGCAACAGTGATGAGGATTATCAGGTTAACACATTTGGACTACTGGAGTATTATTGGGATTTCCTGCTTTGGCAAACAAATGAAAACTCTTGTTGAAACCCTTGTTACAAGATCACCGAGATAACATACAGGGCTGGAGTTTTTTTGCTATTGTGTGTTTGCGTGTGCATATGTGCATGACCTTGTGTGCATATGTGTGAGTGAGTGAGTGAGTGAGTACAAACGTGTGATAGAGTGAGAGAGTGGGTGAGTGGAAGAGTGAGAGTGGGAGGGAGAGTGAGAGTGAGAGAGAGTGAGTGGGAGAGTGAGAGAGTGGGTGAGTGGGAGGGAGAGTGAGAGTGAGAGAGAGTGAGTGGGAGAGTGAGAGAGGGAAAGTGGGAGCGAGAGTGAGAGTGAAAAAGTGGGAGAGAGAAAGTGAAAGAGTAAGAGAGCCCCCCCCCCCCATCCCTGGGAAGAGAGCAGTGAGATGTTGAGTTTGATCTCCACTGCGTGGACTCTTCTTCATTTCCTTTTGTGCTTGTGGTTCCACAGCGATAAGAGAGAGTTAAATTACAGACTCATTTACCCTCACGCAGCCAGATAGGAGCGCAACAGGAGTCTTTTAAACACACACACACACACACACACACACACACACACACGGCTGAACAAAACCCTGTAATCTGATGTGGGTGCGAAGCCAGAGAGGGCAGTGGTGTCATACTCTTTCTCCACGCGCGTGTGTGGGTGTGCGTGTGGGTGTGTGTGGTCTTTTACATGATCACCGGGGCCGTTGAAAGCAATGGCTTACAGAGCTGGGGGCATCCCATGAAGTAGAAGCATTAGCCACTTACAAAGAAACAGACAGAAGGCAAAACAGCTGGCGAAGGTCTGAGAGGTGAGCACGTCGACAGAAATGAAGACTTGATATACAGGGAGATGTGCTCACTGGAGAGGGCGGCACACGCCCCCACTCACACACACACTCGCAGGGAGTGTGTGGCGGGAATCAAAGGGGAGCGTCGGTTTTTAACCAGCTGAGCCTGATGACAGAGTGAGCTGTGATTTCCCCAGTGAACGTCTCTCACTTTCACACACACCGCTGATTTGATCCTGCCGTTGGCACACAGGCTTAACACTCTCTCACTCTCTCACTCTCTTGCACTCTTTCCTTGGCTTCCGGTCTCATGAAACCTGCTTCTCATCTTCTGTTAAAGCCAGAGGAGGGTTCTGCAAAGACTCCCACACTTAGTGCCATTTTAAGGTTTCATGCAACTCGAATTGGGCAAAAAAAGGAATATTATAATTTTAGGTCACTTTCAGTTAACATTTACAGAACAGAATGCATATTTCTTCTGTAGCAGTAGCAGTTGAAATGAAATGGTAAATTACAGCAGGAAAGCAGAACGTAGAGAAAGTTGGAGTGAGTTTACCTTCGGAAAAAATTTAAATGTAAATCCGTGAATATGGAGCTTTAACTTCCAGAGAACATGAGAGTAAAGCAAAGGTAAACAAGAGCTAGGCTCTGAGACGAGATCAAAAGACAGGGCTGTTCCCCTGACGACCTGCGAGTGGTACCAGCCAAACACGCACACTACAGGGGCCTAAGATGTGTACACAAATACACGCACACAGATACACACACGTCCTGTGCAGGCATGCCGGGTTTCGTATCCTAGGCAGATGTGTGAGACTTCAGAACTGGACAGCCGCTCAGAGAAGTAGCTGGAGGAATGGAGTTTTGTTGGAACAGAGTATTGTTGCAGCCCAGTACTGTAGATACAGAATGTTATTGGACCGTGCTGCTTTCAGTCTGCCCATACACACACATACACACACATACACACACACACACACACATTGCCCTTCTGACTCCACAGCGATGGACGACTCAGAGCACAATGCTGCTCAGACACTCCTGTCTCCAGCTTTTCTCTGTTCCATCTCGGCCCCGTCTCCGCCTCATCTCCATCATGTCTCGGCCTCATCTTCGACCCATCTCCGACCGTTCCGTGCCGCTGACCCACAGGCTCCCATTTGCTCCGCTGGTCCCATGCTGAGCATCTGACATGCGGCCACCAGTCCACCGTCTCTAGATCTCATCCGCCCGCTCCCACCAGTCCACAGTCTCTAGATCTCATCCGCCCGCTCCCACCAGTCCACCGTCTCTAGATCTCCGCCCGCTCCCACCAGTCCACCGTCTCTAGATCTCATCCGCCCGCTCCCACCAGTCCACAGTCTCTAGATCTCATCCGCCCGCTCCCACCAGTCCACCGTCTCTAGATCTCCGCCCGCTCCCACCAGTCCACCGTCTCTAGATCTCATCCGCCCGCTCCCACCAGTCCACCGTCTCTAGATCTCCGCCCGCTCCCACCAGTCCACCGTCTCTAGATCTCCGCCCGCTCCCACCAGTCCACCGTCTCTAGATCTCCGCCCGCTCCCACCAGTCCACCGTCTCTAGATCTCCGCCCGCTCCCACCAGTCCACCATCTCTAGATCTCCGCCCGCTCCCACCAGTCCACCATCTCTAGATCTCCGCCCGCTCCCCAGCTGCCTGATGCAGGAGCCTGTGTGACTCGGTGTGCTCCTGTTCTTCTCCATGTGGCCAAAGCTTTGAGGCTTGCAGGAGTCAGAGCAGGACAATCGGAGTCTTCTTGCCTCCCTGTCATTGTGCTCTCTCATGCTACTCTTGGGCTTTAGGGATGCTCTCTCTGTCTAGCTTTGGCTTAGCCAGCGCCGTTAGGCAGAGCTCCACCGTTTCACGCCAAGACTGCGCAGATTCCCTCTCTTCTATGCATTTGGCCAAAGCCCTGCTTCTGTGTTTCTGTTTTTCACTGTCCTGGTAACCAGACAGCTGTGCATGTGAAGGAGCTCTGCAGCTATAAGAACATTTTGTAGGCTGTGTGTTTTTTGTCGGATCAAAATTCTGACCGGAGAAATAAGTTATCGTGCACAGCTCTCGATGGACTGAGTATGGGCCTGAATTCATTACTGGAGTCACCGGGGATTCTTTAGAGACTTGAGAATAATCTGTCTCACCACTGATGCCAGCACATTCATATTAATATGGAAATGACAGAAACGTGTGTGTGTGTGTGTGTGTGTGTGTGTGTGTGTGTGTGTGTGTGTGTGTGTGTGTGTGTGTGTGTTTGTGTGTGTGTGATTAGTAGTTGTAGTAGGAAATTATTATTGAATGATGTATTGCCTCCTGGGCTAAACTGTAATAGGTTTTAGAAAAATGACATTGCTCTTAAACCCAAAAGGCAGTGTAAAGTGTCTTAAGGTACACTTGAATATACCTGAACACAAATGAGATCATTAGCTTGTTTTGCTCTAAACCACTAAAGAAAGGATTTTAAAAGCCTCCTTTTTCACCTGCTGTGTTGTCCCTCCAGTCAGAAGGACTATGCTAATATAACCACGGCAGAAGGGATATTTTAAGAATCCCGCAGGCTATGGAATAAGTTCTGGCAGCAGAAACCAGAATCCCTTGTCCATTTTCACACTGCGTTCTCACTACTGAGAATTCCTGTGAGCTCTTTGAGAGGCCAGGTTGTACAGTCACCACCTCGCTCCTTCACGAGATCAGCCATTTCTCACAAAACAGCGGTGACGTGGTGGCGACGTCGCTAACCTCTGGGCTCTAACGTCGGACGCCCCGCACCGTTGTCTTCGTTGAACTGCGTGTTTTCCAAGGTTGGGATGTTCTGAAGAGGGTACTGAAGAGCAAACGTATAGGGCCAGAAGGGACCATTCTGATGCAGACAGAGGGGGTGTTCTAGGTGACATCACAGCGCACCCCTGCTCCGACAACGTCGAGAGTTCCACCTCAGGCAATAGCCCAAAGCACTCGAACTGACAGCATGATAAATGGACATTGTTGATTTTATTGAGCGATGGCAAAAATCTTTGCTATTTTAGTATCAGCACTGGATTATTCATCATTTATATATTCATTTTCTGAGTGGGTGCATGTGAAAGTCAAATTAATTCACCTTTAATCATCACGTTTTAATGGCAATATGTTCTGGGTGCTCCCGAGCTCTCCTGTGCAGATACTCCCCTGGTGTCTGCTGTGATTTTAAAATCCATGCATCGCCTCCATATGTCAGCCCATGCCAACAGCTCCCTGTGGGAATTAAAGATGCTTGGAGACCATAATAAACAGACCAGCGACTGCCAAAAGCTTGTTCAGGATTCCTGGCCAAATGTCCCACTACATAACCCTTTTCTATTGTCACATGCCTGCGTATTCTTTACCCTTGACAAACGCAGGTTTAGTCATTTGAAAAACAGCAATACCCAAGTTTCTGAACAGCAGAAATCCTCACAGCTTCTCAATCTCCTCTCTTAATGGGCCTCCGCATGACATAACCCTGTTGTAAGTCCTGGCTCACAAATATTAGATGCAGGTTAAAACTTCCCACCAAACAAACCCCTTGTTTATGTATGTGCACCAGCCTTTGATTTTTATACTAGCAAGTTGTAATGTTGACGACATTAAATATTCACGGCCAGAGAACAGAAGAAAGACGGGGAGACACAGTCTTCAGGCTTTACTGGCATTCCAAAACGCGGTCCACATTGCATCATTCACAGAGGAATCGCGGGCCTAATGCGTTTAACTCTAGTAAGCGGACACTCTTTTGTCCTCCGTCTTTGTATGTCCGCACTAAAGACGGAGGAAGAGGAATGTCTGTCTTTCACACACCCAGAGGGACGGACAGGATCTCCTGAACATTCCAGTATAGAGTGAGAGGTCCAGATCCGGTTTAAACGATGGTGTTTCAAACTTCAGCCACAGATTCGCAACTCCAAATGTGTGGAGCAGACCTACTGCTAATAGCACCGCACGTCAATACCATTTGGCACCGGGTCCATATTTCAGCACTGATTGCAATAAGAAAGAATATCTAATATAAACAGTTGCCATAAATATCGCCAGTGGAAATGCCACCATGACAGTGGCTGGCATTGCTTTACTGCAGTTCAGAACCTTTAATGGATTTATCATTGCGGCTGAAGGCATCAACTCTGGCTATAAAGGCAAATTTACAGTTAAATGAGCTATGTTTTGGCACAAGCAAACATTTTGGGATATTATCGTACCTGTGTTAGCTGGATTTATATATTCATACAAGCATTAAAAAATTGACTTTTAATCAGTTTAATCAGAATCTGTAAGTTCAGGGAAGAAATGATCTGACTGTGCACGCAGCACTGAAACATCTGGCCCGTCCCTCAGACTCGCCTTCCCATAAGACAGAATTCTTGCATCTGTTATTGCTTAATGCCGTATAATCAGTGTTTTCTCACGGCCTGATCTTCTGTGCAGCAGTCTTCACCAAACACCGTGAGCAGCTGTTGCACTTCTGTTCAGCTTCCCTTGTGTTCCCGCTAAAGCCGTCCTGCCGCGTCACGCCGCCCTCCTCTTCATGGTTCCGCCTGTCCGTGGAAATTACCCCTTACCCCGCCGTACCTGTCCGCCCTGCACCCCCCCCCCCCCCTCCCACCTCTCCCTGTCATCTCTGTGCTACCTGTAAGCCAATCACACACCTCCTCCGCGCATGCGAATCCGGGCCAAGCGAGGTGGAGCGTTTTTGGCTTCGGTGCTCCTGGACCTCCTAACTCCCAAGATAGGATTCTGCTCCAGGACCGAGGCAATCAGCTCACCAGGTCTCATAACTGGCCCCAGTGTACCCTGCTCACACTGACACACTCTCTTTCCTCATATCTCCAGTCTTTTCACACCTTTTGTATCATTATTATTTATATATGCATATTTTTTCTTTAGTTATTCATTTTATGCAGGTGGTGAAATTGGAATCTTAGCCTGTGAGTGGCAGAACAAAAATCTAAAGAAAATATGATAAGATAAAATTTGTCCCCTTGGAGAGACGATTAGATGGCTGATCTTTGTCCAAGGGGCATGTGTACTGTGGATTGAGCATCGGGGGTTGCCATGGCACCACGCATGCATGTTGTCTCCTGGGACAATGTGTCAGTGCAGGTCAGGCCTGGAGTGTAAGTGGCCTGGCTGAGGTACTACCTGTAATGTTTGTGCTTCTGATAAACTGGAGGAGCCCAGCTGATTGGCTGAAGCAGGGGTGGAGAACGGAAAGGATAACGCTCATGAATAATGTATTATGTATAAAGTATTAGCATAATGTAATATGTAATGTAATAGTAATGTTATTCAAGAGCCACTGCGCCGGTGCCCTAGAGAGACAGACTGGTGTCCCAGAACATCGTGCTCACACTAACGTCTGCTGTGGTGCTGTGGGGTGGCACTAAATGCCTGGCCTTGCCCTCAGAGCAAAATGCAATACCAACTACGCTCACCAGGAGGAGTCATTTGAAATCCCAGTCCTAGGGACACAAGATGCTCTGCACTTTATTGGGTTCTCCCTGATCTAATACACAAGGCTCATCGGCCAGTTATTAAGTTCTTAATGAATTCTTAAGAAAGAATCTGAAAGCAAACTGAACACTTTGTCTGATACAGAAACAGTGTAGATTACGAATACATTTATTATTCATGTTGGAAATCAACTGCTACAACAGAAGTAGACGTTTGAAATGGTTATAGTATGAACTGTTTCCACAGCAACACACACACACACAATCTGAGCGTTTCCAACATCTCCTTGTCTAAGGTCATAACCCCCCGTTAAAAGACACATCCATACGCGCTTGCACACATGAGCAAACACAAAGATCACAAAACACTTGAACACAAATAGATGAGCAGTGACAGGCTGCCTTCAACATCACGTCGTCTTGGAGCTTTAAGAGAACGCACGAGGAGTGTCACCTTTACCACGCACACGTGGCGTTGTTGAACACGCAGTCGCTACACCAACAGCGCACGTCTCGGAGGCAGGGCTCGAGTGCGAGGAGAAATCTTCCTCGCAATGATTTCCGTGGAGAACGAAACCCAGAACTGAACGTTACATCCTCCGACCTCCGACCCCAAGCTGGCGGATTTAACCGAGCAAAAGAAATGGGTGGAGTGTGGTGTTTTTCTGTCAACCCATTTCCACTCAGATCTAAAAAGAAGGAGGGGGCGGAGCTAATGAGAGGAGGAGGACTCTTCAGCGAGGGTTGTCCACGGTAGAGAAAGGAGATGAGCATTCTTCGTACATTTCTAAGGGCTCACTGAAACATGGCAAATCTCCTCTGAAGACTTTTGAAGGGAAGCATCTGCTCCCACTTAATGGGAGCTCGTTCACTCGTTCAGTGTGATGTTGACTTTTAGAAGATATTATCTGATGCTGGAAGCTGAAATCTTAAAGGACTCCTAACTATAAAATTGTGAACCATCATGAAACCAAAGAAGAAGATGTAAAGGCTTCTGTGAAAAGGCCTTTATAGACGTTCCTGTCAGACACTCCAACAGAGAATCTAAAAACCAGGCAAACGGGCTTTTACCAAAAGCTCAGCAAAAGAGAAAAAGAGGGAACCAGAACAGAGCAGAATTAAATCAGGCCCAACACAGCACAGAAACCCAGAAACCAATATGAAAGATTTCGCAACAAGCTGTCTGTGAGAAGTTGCGTTTATGGGGAATAAAATGAGTCTGGGACTGAGGACAGGCGTAACTAATTTAGACTGGGAGCTGGGGCGGAGCCAGTGGTTAGGCTGACAAGTCAGAAGGCTAGAGCGAGTTAGGAGGAGGGGCAGTGGGCGTGGCTATCACATTATTTTATTAGCAGTCTGCTTTTATAATCTCACCACATCTTTGATATACATAATGAATTTTGTAAAATGTGTGCTAGTTCTAAACAGCAAGACGTGTTTCACAGCTGTTAGAAATATAGAATGCTTTTTACTACAAGCAAGCATTAAGCACAGATAGTTGATAGATGTATGCACAGAAACTGCCAAACAAGATCAGTCAATTTGAGAGCCTCAATAAAATTACAACAAAAAAATTGTACAAAATGGACTTCTTCTTCAGCTAAATCCATTAAGAGTGGCAAAGAAGCAGTTTTCTCCTTAAAAAACAAATCATTCATTCTTAATGAACTCTCAGAACATTAACTCATTCTTTTCCTACACATGCTGACTGTTGATTGAAGTATTCTTGAGTTATTTAACTATTTTAAAAAGAAGAATATGGTATTGCCACAAAATATGGCCACACAATATGGTATTGTCTACAACTTTATTATATATGAGAGAATTCAAACGTGTCAATTCAAAGTAATTTTTCCTCAAAGGACAGAAGCACAGTGTGCTGAGAGTGTTATGTGGGCTGAGTGTGGATTCATGTGGGCTGTGTTACAATGCCAAGCTTTGAACATTTATATGATCTTTCTGATCTGACACTCACTGGTCAACAGCAATTTTTGCGTCCTTCAAAAAAACGTTTATGGGTTTTTTTTTTGCCACGTTGTTTTTATAATGTGTGCATCACCCGCTGCTTTTTACTGTTCCAGTACAGTTTATGTATAGAATGGAAGAGCAGCACTATAAAGAAAAGAAGTAGTAAAGAAAGAAAAATCCCCCCTGTGTTGGCAGACTACTGCTGAACACTGAAGTGAATTGTTCCTGGGGTCAAATCTAGCTAAAGTCTTTCATTGTACACTTCAAGAGTACATTTGTAGACAGTTTAAGGGTAATAACAGACATTGGTTTGTTTGTTTGTTTTCATTATCAAACTCTGGTTGGCTTTTAGTTTTAGTTGTAAATCACACCGTATGGTCACCCAAGAAAACTGTTACTGCTTTATATGGTCTCCTGCATTTCCCCAATGTCATGACCCTGACAGCACACCAGCCCAACTCTGGTGTGTTTAGCTTTCTAAGAGAAATGTTTGGAACTATTACCAAATGGAAGCATTTGTTAAAGATGCTGATAGACCTGTCTTTCCTTGGGACTGGGACCAAACATTAACTGTGCAGATAAAGAATCAGCACGCTGGATCACCCTCTAAAATATCCATCCAGCTGAATTCATCCTGGAAGATGAAGCAATTTGTTCAGTTTGCTCCTCTTATGCAGTATTTAAGCTTAAGTAAATGCCGCAAAGGAACGTCACAAGAATCT
This sequence comes from Brachyhypopomus gauderio, assembly GCF_052324685.1. Taxonomy (NCBI): domain Eukaryota; kingdom Metazoa; phylum Chordata; class Actinopteri; order Gymnotiformes; family Hypopomidae; genus Brachyhypopomus; species Brachyhypopomus gauderio. The sequence goes on from NC_135217.1 coordinate 30,442,231, forward strand.
GAAGTCTGATCTGCACTTGCTTCCCTGGTGATGGGCAGAGGAGGGCGGGGCCAGGGCGGGGCCAGGCCGGAATGCACCCGTCACTCATGTGATTAATTCTATGGAAATGATCCTCCATCGTGCGGGTGCAGAACCACGATTAGACAAATGGATCCGCTCTTATTTGCATGGTGGCAGGTGCACTTCAGCAGAATACAGAGGGGTTGCGGCCCGAGCGTCTCCCCTGTCCCCCCCCCCCCCCCCCCTCGCCCTTCCTAGCGGAGCAGGTTTTTCTCAGCCTCCTCCGATCGATAGCCAGCCATCCATCTCTCTAACACCCCCCCCCCCTCCCCCCATCTTCCCTGCTGAGTGATAGAAGCCAAGGCTGACCTGTCTCTCCGGTGGGACATCAATTCTAAAAGGCAGACCCAGCTCGAGACAGGCTCGAGAAAAAAAAAAAAAAAGCTTAAGGAGTGATAGATTATGAGTTGTAGCTCATGGGAGTCTCACAGGGCAGTCCTGGAGAAAGCGAGAGGAAGCGATATGATACAAAGAAGTGTTACCATGGGAGCGCAACACAAATGTACACAAATAAGGTCACAACATCGGATCACCAGGGATGAAAACCTCCAGTCAGATCTAGGCATAAACACCTCACTGCTGGCTGCTTCATCCAACGTTGGTTTGACCTTAAGCTTTTGGTCTCAGGACAGACTTTGTGCAATTTATTTAGTGACTTAAAAAAATTGCAATGACTCCCTTGTAATGTTTGCTCCAATGTGTGTGTGTGTGTGTGTGAGTGTGTGTGTGTGTGTGTGTGTGTGTGTGTGTGTGTGCGTGTGCGTGTACGTGTGCGTGTGCGTGTCTGTGTGCATGTGTGCGTGCGTGTGTGTGTGTGTCTGTGTGTGTGTGTGTGTGTGTGTGTGTGTGTGTGTGTGTGTGTGTGTGTGTGTGCGTGTGTGTGTGTGCGTGTGTGTGTGTGTGTGTGCGTGTGTGCGTGTGCATGTGTGTGTATGTTCTGCAAGATACAATGCACGCCCATTATGTATATTTTCCTATATAGTAAATTATATTTCACATGCTATATAAACACTGTGAAAGTATGTTTTCCATTTCAATCTGTGTGTGTGTGTAAATGTGATTATGGACCTCACAAATGTTACCCTGAAGAAAAAGATTTTTTTGGTCTGAGGTTGTAATGGAGATTGTTGGTGGTTATACACTCTGATAGAGCTTTAAACTGGTCATAAAGGCAAATGCCTCTGTTAAGCACTTTCTGTAGCACATGGGGACACTTTACTACTATATAGCAAAGCTTGTAAAAGACCATTTGTGCAAGTGTAAAAACTCTCCAGTTTACCATCTTAAGAGAAGATACACACGTATGAGCATTTATGAAAGGATGAAGAACAAATTGGCTGGACGTGTGTGTGAATATAAAAAGTGTGTGAGATGATTTGACTTTTTCGTATGCAGTAATAAACCTGAGTCATTTGGCAGTGTTAGCAAGATTAGACTAGCGTGCCCAGTAAAAGAGTCTCGCATTTGACGTCATCTTTCATTAATTGAAAAGAAACCTGCGGATCCTTGGAAACGGCCCCTATACAAACCGCAGCAGAGATTTGAGGCAGCTGTCAGGATTGTGCACCTGCCTTCTCATTACCTGTGTTTCACAGCTGCAATTTCAACCATCAGCGCTAAAGGCCCTGGCAGCCCGCAGTACAGGGAGCAGCAATTGCTCTCGTGCGCCTTGCGCGAGGGGCCGATGCTGTTTGTTCCTTTCCTTATATCATTCATTTTTAATTAGCACTCCCAAATGGCCCTGCGTTTATCAGCATCTTGTGGGGGACGAGAGCAGCGTTTTAAGTGGAAAATCGTAACGCTTGGAGCATTAGTGCTCGTTCTTTGACTTTAATGTGTCATTATTACAGCTTGTTGAAAAGTCCGCCCAGTCTGAGGTGATAATTTCAGAGCAAAATCCAGCAGGTCATAATTCCCCCCACATTTAACCAACACCTTCTCTAATCATAACCGCTCTCTGCACCTTTCACTCATGTCCTTCTTGGCTGGAAGGAAGTTTCCCTGCAGAGGGAGGGAGCACACACACACACACACACACACACACACACACAGACACACACAAACACACACTCACACACACACACACACACACACACACACACACACACACACACACACACACAAACACACACTCACACACACACACACACACACACACACACACGCACACACACACACACACACACAAACACACACACACACACACACACATGTGCACAGGTGTACACACACACACACGCACACACACACACACACACACACACACACACACAACAAATGTGCATTACATTACAGCTGGGCACGGTGTGTCTATAAAGGACATCACAGCCACCACTGAACAACTTGGTCATGTCATATAGACTTCATACAGATTGACATGAGCAACATGCTTTCAGTCTTCACACAGCAAATCTTAAGAACTCTTTGCAAACGAAAGGACGCTTGCCATAGAAAATTGCATATTTGACAATATAATAAGCTCTAGTTGAACACACATTGAATTGTCTCTTGTAAAACATACATGGACTGACAATATCCAACTGTGTTGCACATACAGTATACACAATGCACACATGATACAAAATAATATTTAAGTGTTTGGAAATCCCAGTGAGTGGATCTCTTGTGATGAAACAGAAACTGCATCATACCACCCAGACAAAGTGACAAGGCCCTTCCTCGCCAGCCCCTCCTCTTCCTCAAAAAGAAAAAACAGACAGAAAACACTGTCTTGAATATTCTGTGTCATTTGCAATCCAGGAGAGTGTGATGACGTTTAAGGGGCCTGAAAGACAAGGAACTCTCAATCTCTCACATGGGCCACGGGCTACACTGCCTGGTGTTAATTTGTCGTTCATTGGCTAATAAAGGTTCCGGTGGCACCGAGAGGTCCGCGATACACAGCTGGCGCCGCCCTTAGCCCAAACGAGTTCCAGGTGGGCAAACGTGTCTGTTCTCCACTGCCATGCAGGCCTTGTTTTCTCTGAGTATAGATAATATATCTAATGGTGGTGGGTCTCGATTACCGCCCAAGACACAACAGCTCTTCTGAAGCGTGGAGTGGAGATAAAAGGCTATTTAGCCCTGGCCCAAAGTCTTCCATGGAGACCATCACCATCACGCCTGGTGTGCTAATCAATGTCATTAAAGTACCGGCAGGTGCTGAATTTTAATAGGGCTGATTACATCTGTGTGTGTGTGTGTGTGTGTGTGTGTGTGTGTGTGTGTGTGTGTGTGTGTGTGTGTGTGTGTGTGTGTGTGTCACCATGCTAAGAACAAATCTAATTTGAAATCAGACATTCAGATCATAGTGAGCTCATTTGTCTGGATCCTGATCAGTATTAGGGTGCATCAGTCAAACCTTTGGTCTGTATGAATATGCTAAATATCCATTTAACTGAAGCTCCTCCTCTCCCAAATCTGTCCTCCCTCCTTCTCTGAAATCATACCTCTCATCCTCGCAGAAACTCTTCCCCAATGAAGCCCCTCCCCACCTCCTCTCTAAAACTCAACCTCCTCCTCTCTTAAGCCCCACCTCTCCTCCTCTCTTAAGCCCCTCCTCTATGCCATCTCTAAAGTCCCTCCTCTCTCCTGAAGCCCCACCCCTTTCTCCTTGAAGTCTCTTCTCTCACCTCTCGCTGAAGCCTCATCTCTCCTCCTGTCTCTGAAGCTCCACCTCCTCTTTTTGCTGAAGCCCCACCTCTTCCTTCCTGAAGCCCCTCCTCTCCTCCCTCACTAAAGCCCTAAAGCCCCACCTCTGCCCTCTCTGAAGCTACTCTTTACTGAAGCACCAGCTGGCTCACATTCCTGCCTGGTGGAGACCCACCTTTCCTCTTTGCTGAACCTCTATCCAGTTAGTGTATATATCCATTTAGCTCTTTTACCACTGCGTTTCATCACCTAAGTCTGTATTTATTACAGACCTCGTTAAGAATAGATGTCCCTGCTTTTGTACTTACTCAATAAGTCTCTTTGTTTTTTGATGAATAAAAGATATAGAGGACGCGGTGTATGTGTAGCTTGCATACGCAAGTCAAAAGTTCACAAATAACCCTCCTTGAAGCCTGTTTGTTTTGTGATGAGCTAACTGGCTGTGATTCAGATGTTGTTATCCTGAGAGCCACACTGCACTGTGTGAATCTTTTCATTTCATTTCATTCCTCTCACTAATCACTACAGAACTTAAGCAGTAGCTTAAAACAATCTGGCTTTCGCCACAGATTCAATTCAAATTTGCCTCAAATTTGTTTATGTGTGGGTTTTTAATGATATTGTCTCAAAGCAGCTTTAAGGAACCCGGTCCCTGCTGAGGCAGCCAAGGGTGGTGGTAACAAGGACGAACTCCCCTGAGCATAAAGAAGAGATCTGGTGAGGTGTAGAGCGTAATGGAAAACCCCGCCTCCACGAGATAACAGCACAAACAATAGATCCTGTAGGACAACCATCTAGCACAAAGCATACAATACATATTTGGCTTCAAACAGCTTTGTAGTATTTCAGGGGGGAAGTTTGTCTTTATGGCTTCAGGAGGAGGTTCCAAGGGCCACACAGGTGTAAGACATAACCAGCATTCATTTCATAATTAATCAACATCATTCACACCAAATATACAATAAAATAAAAATGCACAAGTGAATGACTCCAAGTTTGTAGCACTGTTAAACTACTTAGCCATATATATATATATGTATATTGTATATTAGTGCTGTCAATTCCAGGTGCTGCGATTAAAAGTCCTCACCAGGATTTTGCTCAAGCTTACTAGATTTTCTAATTAGCAATCCAGGTAAAATTAGTGGAATCAACACAATCCAGGAAGCCTGAGCAAAATCCTGGTGAGGACTTTTAATCGCGGCACCTGAAATTGACAGCACTAATATATATATATATATATATATATATATATATATATATATATATATATATATATATATATATATATATATATATATATATATATATATATATATATTATGGCAAGCCGTTCAGGAAAAAACTATATATATAGAATGACTGCTAAGTCTGAATATATGGAATGAAGTCTGAATATATGGAATGAAGTCTGAATATATGGAATGAAAGTCTGAATATATGGAATGAAACCTGAGAATATGGAATGAAGTCTAAATATATGGAATGAAAGTCTGAATATATGGAATGAAACCTGAGAATATGGAACGAAAGTCTGAATATATGGAATGAAAGTCTGAATATATGGAATGAAAACCTGAATATATGGAATGAAAGTCTGAATATATGGAACGAAAATCTGAATATATGGAACGAAAGTCTGAATATATGGAACGAAAGTCTGAATATATGGAACGAAAGTCTGAATATATGGAATGAAAGTCTGAATATATGGAATGAAACCTGACGTCACTTGCGCCATTTTGTGCTTTCAGTTTGTGGTACCAGGTATGGTGGCAGGCTCGTTTGTTTGGCAGCATTTTGAGTACCCGGTAGAAATGATAAATGGCAAGAGAGTGACTGATAAGACACTGACCATATACAAACATTGTATGAAAATAATGCCGTACACCGCGGCCAATACGAGCACGATACAGAGACATTTACAGCAGCACCACAGCTCAGTACTCAGATCAACATATCTCACTTGGTAGCAGGGACAGAACGGCGCTTTGGCAAGTTGAGACAGCAAAGGATATCGGGAGCAGTGTGGCGATGTTAATATTCTTAAAAATGAACATGGCAGTGTTGCAGCAAATTCAGTGACATACTTGGTCAGGCTCTGTTTGCACTATTTGCACTCTGTAGCCTATTGACAGAGAAAAACTTTTTGTTTTGCACATAATAAAGTGAGTCCCCGCTTAACGACGGGTCTGGTTGACGGACCGGAGTTACGACCAACTTTTTATTTTATTTTGTGCGGTGCGCGGAGGAGCAGTGGCAGCACAGTGGAGTGTTGTGCACGAGAACATTGTTCGTTTTTGTATTTACGATCAAAGCGTATCTAAATCTGGGGTCGCGATTAACGACAGACTTTTCGATCTAACACCGTCGTTAAGCGGGGACTCGCTGTATTGTTTGCGCTTGAAAAAAGGAGAAATATTTTTATTTATTTTATTTTAACTTTTATGAAATTTTATTTTAATTTCAATTTGTAGGACAAGTTTATTAAGTTCATGCTTGCATCATGCATGTTAAGAGTTCTAATAAAACATTTCAAAATGCATGTGTAACTCAGTTAAATAAAAGTATGTTGTCCAGTCATATAATTTGTCATTTTAGTTTCCTTAAAATCTCGTCACGTCTCGTTCTCGTGAACCCAATATAGTGTATCGTCACACCCCTAGCAGTAATCCTCAGTATGGAGGAGATGATAAACACCCTGACCAGTGCACGACCTATGGTGGCGTACTGCTTACAAGCAGAATAAATAGAACATTTCTCCATAGTACTGCTGGCTAGCATACTATCAGCGGCGATTCGCTTGATTCGGAGCTGCGGTGTTTGTGTAAATTTACTCATGTTCAAAGGGCTTCCATATGGGAAGATACAACTCTCACAGTCCTCCTCAAACCGAACCAGTGTGCATGTCCGCGCAGCGCGGACGGTGACTTGTGCAATACGACTGGACCTACAGAACATTCATACAGTGCCATTCATTCAGTAGTATTGTAATAGTGCATATATATCTGTGTGAATGGCTGAAACACAGTCACTGATGTAAACTATGGACCCGCTCTGCGCGGCCCACTGATCAGCTGATGTGCGCCGTGTTGTCAGTCAGTATGTATGTCCAGACACAGTGTACTGCGCAGGTAACCCGTCCGTGCTGCGCGGATCTGCACTCTGTTCAGTTTGAGGAGGACTGAGAGGTTTATCTTCCCGTATGGAAGCCCTTTGTGCCGCATCATGCGATGCGGTTACCGCTTCTGGTGTAATGTTCTGACGATTTCAGTGTGAATCTGAACATGAAGTATGATTACACATACAAACTGCACCTCCGAATCAGGCCAGTCACAGCTGATAGCACGCTAGCCAACTACTATGGAGAAATTTTCCCTGAATTACGAGATGCCTCACTCATAACGAGCAGCCTGCCGCCATACCCAGTTCACAAACTGAAAGCACAAAATGGCGCGAGTGCGTCGATGACGTCAGATTTCATTCCATATATTCAGACTTTCACCACTTGAAAGTCTGAATATATGGAATGAAAACCTGAATATATGGAATGAAAGTCTGAATATATGGAATGAAAGCCTGAATATATGGAATGAAAGTCTGAATATATGGAATGAAAGTCTGAATATATGGAATGAAAACCTGAATATATAGAATGAAAACCTGAATATATGGAATGAAAGTCTGAATATATGGAATGAAAGTCTGAATATATGGAATGAAAACCTGAATATATGGAATGAAAACCTGAATATATGGAATGAAAACTGACGTCTTTGACGCACTCGCGCCGTTTTGTGTTTTCAGTTTGTGGTAATTATAGGAAATTGTAACTACTTCGTTTCACAACATATATCTGTCTGACTGAACAGTTCTCTTGTATTAAATTAACAAATATGAGCCTCTTGTAATTCCAGGACGAAACATGAGAGAACGTGAAGACGTTAAGATTGGGCGTTTTGAAAATAAACAACCATTAAATAATGTGATTAAAAGCGAATTATTTCGAATCATTTTGAGTATATGTATAAATATTTAACTTAATTAAGTTTAACCTGCTGGGAAATATTGAACTGGACCTTGAAAGTGACGTACAAGTGCTTTAATTCCACCTTATAAAGGTGTATGAACTCTGCAAACATGACTTTGTTCATTGCGCTGAGGCGCGGCACGCGCTAAGTTACAAAATTCGAGAGGTGTACGACCTCGCGAATCGACAACGTGCGACACCCTCGCGCACGGGCGGAGCCACTGCGATTACATCATTTTCGCCGCGGATCCTCGACGCTCGCGACGCGTCAAGAATAAACCAGGCTTAAATCGATCGATCACCAGTGTTGGCGCCAGATCGAACTAGTAACTCATTGAATCATAGATGTAGATCAGAGATAAATAAACTAGATTTTTTTCAGCGTGAGAAATCAGATGTATGGCGTGTGTGGCAACCCTGCAAACCGCAGCTCCGAATCAAGCAAATCACCGCTGATAGCATGCTAGCCAGCAGTACTATGGAGAAATGTTCTATTTATTCTGCTTGTAAGCAGTACGCCACCATAGGTCGTGCACTGGTCAGGATGTTTATCATCTCCTCCATACTGAGGATTACTGCTAGGGGTGTGACGATACACTATATTGGGTTCACGAGAACGAGACGTGACGAGATTTTAAGGAAACTAAAATGACAAATTATGACTGGACAACATACTTTTATTTAACTGAGTTACACATGCATTTTGAAATGTTTTATTAGAACTCTTAACATGCATGATGCAAGCATGAACCTAATAAACTTGTCCTACAAATTGAAATTAAAATAAAATTTCATAAAAGTTAAAATAAAATAAATAAAAATATTTCTCCTTTTTTCAAGCGCAAACAATACAGCGAGTCCCCGCTTAACGACGGTGTTAGACCGAAAAGTCTCGTTAATCGCGACCCCAGATTTAGATACGCTTTGATCGTAAATACAAAAACGAACAATGTTCTCGTGCACAACACTCCACTGTGCTGCCACTGCTCCTCCGCGCACCGCACAAAATAACATTAAAAGTTGGTCGTAACTCCGGTCCGTCAACCAGACCCGTCGTTAAGCGGGGACTCACTTTATTATGTGCAAAACAAAAAGTTTTTCTCTGTCAATAGGCTACAGAGTGCAAATAGTGCAAACAGAGCCTGACCAAGTATGTCACTGAATTTGCTGCAACACTGCCATGTTCATTTTTAAGAATATTAACATCGCCACACTGCTCCCGATATCCTTTGCTGTCTCAACTTGCCAAAGCGCCGTTCTGTCCCTGCTACCAAGTGAGATATGTTGATCTGAGTACTGAGCTGTGGTGCTGCTGTAAATGTCTCTGTATCGTGCTCGTATTGGCCGCGGTGTACGGCATTATTTTCATACAATGTTTGTATATGGTCAGTGTCTTATCAGTCACTCTCTTGCCATTTATCATTTCTGCCGGGTACCCAAAATGCTGCCAAACAAACGAGCCTGCCACCATACCTGGTACCACAAACTGAAAGCACAAAATGGCGCAAGTGACGTCAGGTTTCATTCCATATATTCACACTTTCATTCCATATATTCAGGTTTTCATTCCATATATTCAGACTTTCATTCCATATATTCAGACTTTCGTTCCATATATTCAGATTTTCGTTCCATATATTCAGACTTTCATTCCATATATTCAGACTTTCATTCCATATATTCAGGTTTTCATTCCATATATTCAGACTTTCATTCCATATATTCAGACTTTCGTTCCATATTCTCAGGTTTCATTCCATATATTCAGACTTTCATTCCATATATTCAGACTTTCGTTCCATATATTCAGATTTTCGTTCCATATATTCAGACTTCCATTCCATATATTCAGACTTTCATTCCATATATTCAGGTTTTCATTCCATATATTCAGACTTTCATTCCATATATTCAGACTTTCGTTCCATATTCTCAGGTTTCATTCCATATATTCAGACTTTCATTCCATATATTCAGACTTAATTCCACATTCTCAGGTTTCATTCCATATATTCAGACTTTCATTCCATATATTCAGACTTCATTCCATATTCTCAGGTTTCATTCCATATATTCAGACTTAGCAGTCATTCTATATATATAGTTTTTTCCTGAACGGCTTGCCATAATATATATATATATATATATATATATATATATATATATATATATATATATATATATATATATATATATATATTAGTGCTGTCAATTTATATATATATATATATATATATATATATATATATATATATATATATATATATATATATATATATATATATATATATATATCCTGTTTGTGTGTATATATTCTATATTATATCCTCTCTCCACTCTGAAACACTACATCTCAACTTCTCTGAAGCTCTTCTTCACTGAAGCCCCTACCCTCATCCTATCTGAAGCCCCACCTCTCATGCTCATTTAAGCCCCTCCCCTATTCCCTCTCTGAAACAGGTGGCCATGCCCGCTATAGTAACAGGTGGCCAAGCTGGAACTGTTGCAACCTGACCTCACATCCTCAAGATACTTACATTTGTATTGCCAAAGACAGAATACACAGTACTATGACTGCTGCCAATAATGGTAATCACAATAATGTTAGAACTACAGTAATAATACTCCTACTACCATTGTTATTTCCACTGTTACCTCTATAACCAATAACAATAATTATAATAGTAACAATAGTAACAACAACAGTAATAATAATAATGACAAGATTTGTATTTCTGGTATCTTGACACTCACTGTCCCTCAGAGTTTCTCTCTGTCTATCTTATAGTCAAGTTATGAGTCTTATAGATAATTTCAGCAAATTCTTGAAGGTCTTTAGCACTACATGAAAGTCTTTTGTGCCTTACAGAAGGCCTCATATGTATACTTACGAAACTGAGTGTCCAGGATTCCGCGCTTTAAATCTCTGCAGGTATCTAGATATCTGCTGTCTTTAATCAAGGCATGGTGCCTTTGATGAAGCTGGTGCTCTACACTGACTGAAAGCCTTTCAGAGGTTTGTGGTATCTGACATTCCATAGGTGGAGATTGCTCAGAGGCTGAGAGCGGCATCAGTAAACCTGAAAGTACAAACATCGATGTCTCTAAGGAAAGGTTATAATAAAAGGAAAATAACCAAGGTTATAGTGTATAACTGTCTTCAACCCAAATTATACATTTGTACACAAGTTCTAGATCCTTTCCCCAGTGGTTCCTTGGTGTACATATGTTCTGTTTCTTTTTCTTTCTTTTTTTTAGGAAGAGTCAGTTTTTCTATATGACTGGCATAAAAATTACTCAAGTAATCATTCCCAGTGGTTACCGGAGACTGTATAAAACAGGATTACAGTATTTCAGGATTTTAATTGTCATATTTAGCTGTCTCATAATTTAGCAGCAGGACATCGGTGTGAAAAACAGCCCCACATTTGATAAACTGTTGGAGTGAACTGATCAAATCTGCACAATTATCACTGACTGCAAACTACTACTACAAAATGTCCAAAGTGTAGCTTGCACTCTCTGTGCCTAAAGACACAGTGATCTTCACAACTTACAGGAAGCCCTAGAGATTAGAACAGGAGTCACATGATATCACCTCATCGGAGTCGTGCATAACGACAGAACATTATCAAGAAACTCTGTGACAATCTCTAATGATATCAGGTTGGGCCTGTGGCTTGGACATTGAGCTGGCATCATCTTTTGATGCATGCTTGGCAATGTGAATGTGGCATTTTTGGAATTCTCTGAATGATGGAGGATGTTCTTGAAGAGCTGCTGCGTGCCCTCACACACCTGTCCACGCGCCTGTCCACACGCCTGTCTGACTCATGCATTCTTCTCAGCTGAGGACAGTGTTCAGTGTAGTGACATCTCAGACAGTCAAAGGTTTGGAAACACAGTGTTTGAGTATTCAGGAGCATTGAGATGTCCCATGTCTTGTCTTTCTACATCACACCATGACTTGCCAAGTACGGAAACAGACTCAGGAGGCTCTAGATTTTCTGTAGTCTTAAGGAGGAGGTAAATGTACTCCAAAACTTTCTTAAAAATCTTCAAATGAAAGAACAATCAATCAATCAATCAAATTTTATTTATATAGCGCTTTTTACAACAGTTGTTGTCACAAAGCAGCTTTACAAGTGTCCGAGTCCAAGCCCCCAGTGAGCAAGCCAAGGGCGACAGTGGCAAGGAAAAACTCCCTAAGGGCATGAGGAAGAAACCTTGAGAGGAACCAAGACTCAAGAGGAGAACCCATCCTCCTCTGGCCGACGCCGGTCACCATGCCAATGACAACAATTTAGACAGAACACCATGGTTATCTGCTAATACATACATACACTCACACTATACACTCACACTATACACTCACAATATGCAATCACAGTATACACTCACAATATATACTCACAATATACACTCACAGTGTATACACACAGTATATACTCACAATATACACTCACAGTATACACAATATGCACTCAATATACACTCACAGTATACATTCACAGTATACACTCAAAATAAACACTCACACTATACTCACAATATACACAGTATACACTTCTCGGTGCATTCTTCAATAGCTGTCACCCTTAACCAGCACAACTTTAGAAGTGTTAACTGAAAACCACACAAAAAAGAGTTGGAGCAGATGGGCAAAAAACCAGGAGACTGAACATAATTTGTGCAAACTGCTCTTTTTGTTTGTTGTGCAAACACATAGATCTCCCAAGTGGAGCACCCACTTCAAAATCATCTGTGTAAAGATTACTGTGATGACAAGTCTACACTCATCTTCCATGAAGAGTGTATTGTTATGCATTCTATCCCGTTACGTCTGTTTGAGGAGTCCCGATGCTGCGCTCTTATCTGCAGCTTTGGGTTTATTCAACAATTTTTGCAGCGTTTGAAGAACTGGTACGTGAGCACGGGTTTGATCACCCCCATCCATCTTATATTTAACAGGCATGACGACTGGAAATTCTCTGGGAAAATGGGACACTCTCTTATTGATAGTTCACAGAGGCCCAGTGTAATTTGTACACTGAAGCAGCACGTTGTTGTCAGCAAATGCGCTGACAAGCTGCTTCATCATTCCACCTATGCAGGATTTCCAAGACGAGAGATATCACGTTGCGTTCCAGCCGATGCTCGGGGTCATCGGAGTTGTCGCTCTGTTTGCAGTTCTTGCCGTCATCTTCACAACCTGACGTGGGAGGACAGGAAACTGTCCTGTGTGCCATCATTTATAAAACTGCTTTGTATTACACACTTATTATTATACTTGTTTATTATTATACTTGATATTTGAAACAATCTCGTTTTTAAATCCATATGTTGTTGCATTGTACATTTATGTACATTATTTATGTGGGGAGTAGACATTTGCTCTCCCAGAAAGAGCATTGACCTTTCTGGTTAGTGTGTAAGTGTCCTCACAAATGACGTAAGTGACCCGCCTCTCTGTCTAGTTGTGTAGTCACACAGAAGGTGATGGAGGAGACAGGAGCAGTGTGAGACCTCCTCTCCTGCCCCTGCCGCTGGATATTCAGGGGATGTTTTTGGATAGTGGATTTTTTTTTTGTTCTTGACAGATGCACTTTCAATACAATAAAAGTTACAACTGTGACTTTACAATGTGAATTAAAAGTGTGCAGAGAGTCTGAACGGAAGCATGGTGCAGCCATAACCACATGAAGCATCATTAAAATGTACGTTTGAAACATTTGAAAACTGAAGCCTGTTGAAAACATACAATATCTGTAGATAATCTTTCCATGGACATCACAGTGTCCATGGACATCACATCAGTAGAGAAAGCACATTTATTTATTCTGGCTATTGGAGCAACAACACATAATGTTACATCATGCAGCCAGGGCTAAAATATAAGGGCAGAGCCAATTTCGAAATAGTCAAACACAACCATCCAAGTAACCAATGTAGGTTGCCATATTTGTAAAGGGGTTAAGTTAAGAATACATTTACATTACTTGTCTTCAAAATAATAGTTAATCGACGAACGAACTGGAACTCGCTACGAAGTGGATTCTGCGAGATCACATTACTAATATTCACGTAGCGAAACACTTTGAGAAACAGTTATGACGCAAAAGAAAATAAGGGTCTGCAAACACTGCAAACAGAGCAACGCGATGCCAGAACTGTTAATGGGAGCGTTCCTTCCTTCTGGCGTGGAGCAGATGCTGGTTCTTCAGACCGTTTTGTTCAGAGATGCAGCGGCGGGGGGAGAGTCGGGCGGATTAGTCGTGTCCTGCTTGGGGAGAAGACAATAATAATTATGGGAAATATACAAATCTGAGCGCGCCGAGTTCCTGGGTTTCAGAAGATGTAGTGCCGTGTATTTAACGCCGCAAACCGCACAAGCTCCTGCAGACGTGACCCCTTGACTCGATCCGTTCAGGACGCTGTCCACCGACAGCTAGTTGGCTCTAATCAGTAATTTGAATTCCTTCTTGGCGCTTATTAGTGGAGTGAGGGAGCGCTGTGGTGCGTCAAAACAAACGGCCACAAACAATGCAGCACAATCACCTTGAGAAACCCTGTCCTATACCATTCAGTCTATTTTGTTGTTGTATTGGCTGTTAATTATTTAGTTAATTATTTGTTATTATTTATGTGTCCTTTCAGGAAATGTAGTTTTTACTGAGGAATTATTTCATACTGCTTCTTACTACTTAAGTCATTAAACACCCTGATTACAGTCGAAATCTACAACTGCCCACTATTGATTCTTATATTTACAGTTAGCTGTGTGTGTGTGTGTGTGTGTGTGTGTGTGTGTGTGTGTGTGTGTGTGTGTGTAGGTGTGTGTGTGCAGGTGTGTGGGTGTGTGTGTGTATATGTGTATGTGTATGCACACATATACTGATTGTTTGACAATGTGAATTAATTCCTTAGGTTTTGCTCATCGCCTGTAGCATAGACGTTTCAGCTTTCGAGTTTCACTTGATTATCTGAGAGTGTAACCGCCACTACTGCCGTTCAATAAGTAATCAAATTAAACATATGGCCGCTAGCCACATAACTGCACATATAACCCGAAAGGTGATGTGTTCTTGTTAAAACCTTTGTGAATGCGAGCAAGCAGTGGCAGCACAGTTTCTGTTTTCATCGAATGCAGTGACAGGACCATAGAACTCACACAGACTATGTGGGAACCAGGCCTCTATTTAGAGAACGCTGAGGATTCTGAAGCAGCAATGTTCATGCGTGCACAAAGCAATAAAGGAGCTGTCCATGGTGCTGATCCATGGCAGTGAGCCCTGCGAAGGTGCTGAAAGGACAGCGCTCCAGAACACAAAGCTCCACCATGCTGAACATGCAATTTGCTTAGTGTTTGCAGGGAGCTTAGAGACCTTTCCATTTCATAGCATATGCCATTTAAATGGATGGCTTGTTGGTAAAGTCGTGCAAGCAGTGAGCTATGCACACCATTCTATAGTTATGAACTTCTGCTTATGATTTAGCTGTGGACAGCTCACATTCTCACTAGATCTCTCAGCTGCAGTAACAGTTGCCTTGGGATTAAATAGGTTTGATATAAACATATTTGTAAATAAACAACTGACTTCTGGATGTTCATTTAGAATGTGTGTGTGTGTGTGTGTGGGGGGGGGGTGGTGGTTGTGTGATTCTTTGTGTGTGTGTGTGTGTGTGTGTGTGTGTGTGTGTGTGTGTGTGTGTGTGTGTGTGTGTGTGTGTGTGTAGTGAATTTATGTGCAGATGTGTGTGGGAGTGAACTTTCATTATGGTTATGCTAACTCTCTCACTAGAACACAGATGGATAAATAATACTAAAAATAAACAAATAAACAAGTAATATAACGGCCACAGCTCTTTGAATTCCTTTAGTAGTAATTGATAATCATTCCATGCTTGCGTTATATGAACTTTCAGGCTGTCCTCGTGCTCTCATGTAAACGCTCGGGGAGCTCTGATCAGAGAAATGAGACATTTGCAGGCACTCAGCACTGAAAAAGCCCCAGTGTGTAATTATAGTCCTGAAGGCTTTGAGTGTATGCTGCCTCGGAAGCAGAAATAAGAGACTACTGATTTGTTAAATAGGTTGGATTATGTTCTTGAAGTATGACGGAGGAGCATTTCTATGGGATCTGGCCCCTGATCCGTGAATCACCGGGACGTGTGCAAACACTTCGAACGCCATTTTTGGAGACGACCGCATGGGACGAGGCTGTGGGCTGTTCCAGGCTTGCATGTCATCTCCCGAGCTCTCTTGTGCAGTTTATGTGCTTGGCTCTGATTGCTATAGAGGGCCGGGTGGAGAATCCCACCCCAGGTTTGGCTCTTCTCCACTGGGCAGTGCCGTGTGTGGGCTGACGCCTTCCGGCCTCTCCTGCAGTTTCCCTCTGCCTGACATGTAACGCTCACACAAGCTGATTCACCTCCCTACAGTTCTGTACCACACACGCTCTCTGCAAGATTGGGTTTCAGCTCAATGATACCCTCTGTGCTTTCATACCTCCGCTTTGAGATTTTTTCTCTGATCTCATTTAAGCCCTCTTTTCAAATGATTAAAAATATGTGCAAAAAAACAAAAAAAAAACGACATTCTTTTCAATACAAGATTAATCACCTTCTCATACACAGCAGCAGCACCAAATCAATCAGTCGTTCTAATTAAGAGTGAGTATTATCTTGCTTCATGAAAGACCAGACACGGGAGAGAGGCACAGCTGTTAATATTCCAGGTGAGTAATAACCTTATGGCTGATAGCAGCCCTTGTCCCATTAAGAGGCAGTCCTACCCCCCTAATTCTTTAGCTTAATCATTGTGTCTGAGTTGAATGTATGAGGTTGATCACCTGTCAGCCCACTGTGTCTCCATGTTGAGAAGAGCCTAAAGAGGACTGTGGTGGGGTGAGTAGGAGTTCCCTCACACGTCAGTGGATTTAGCAGCGTGGACATGTGATCTATAGATCCCCGACTGTCACACCATCTCTGGGCTTAGCCCTCAAATTAACTTTGGTGAATAGATCAAGAAATGGACTCCCTCCCTGTGTGCGCGCACACACACACACACACACACACACACACACACACACACACACATTTACAGAAGCTGAAGTAGTAAGAGTAGGAGATTCACAGCAAGCTCGATGAATCCAGCTGCCATAAGATCCTCGTTCGTTTTGCTGCAGTTTGACAGTGGAATTGGTCAAACTGAGTTAGAGAGATCGTATGTGAAGGAAGTGATTATTGTGCACCCTAGGACAAAATGATTACGTTTTATTGATTCCATGCACTGTGCCCCTTTTCTGGAGTCTGGTGCACCAGTGGCTGTTCCTTTGTGTGGAAAATAAAAGCTGCTGTACACAACAGAATGAGCATGAGAATGAGAAGCACAACAGGAGAGGATCAACTTGATCATGTGATGAGAGATCTCCAGTGAGATTAGAGGATCAACTTGATCATGTGATGAGAGATCTCCAGTGAGATTAGCAGATCAACTTGATCATGTGATGAGAGATCTCCAGTGAGATTAGAGGATCAACTTGATCATGTGATGAGAGATCTCCAGTGAGATTAGAGGATCAACTTGATCATATGATGAGAGATCTCCAGTGAGATTAGAGGATCAACTTGATCATGTGATGAGAGATCTCCAGTGAGATCAGAGGATCAACTTGATCATGTGATGAGAGATCTCCAGTGAGATTAGAGGATCAACTTGATCATATGATGAGAGATCTCCAGTGAGATCAGAGGATCAACTCAGTCATGTGATGAGAGATCTCCAGTGAGATTAGAGGATCAACTTGATCATGTGATGAGAGATCTCCAGTGAGATCAGAGGATCAACTCAGTCATGTGATGAGAGATCTCCAGTGAGATCAGAGGATCAACTTGATCATGTGATGAGAGATCTCCAGTGAGATTAGAGGATCAACTTGATCATGTGATGAGAGATCTCCAGTGAGATTAGAGGATCAACTTGATCATGTGATGAGAGATCTCCAGTGAGATTAGAGGATCAACTTGATCATGTGATGAGAGATCTCCAGTGAGATCAGAGGATCAACTTGATCATGTGATGAGAGATCTCCAGTGAGATTAGAGGATCAACTTGATCATATGATGAGAGATCTCCAGTGAGATCAGAGGATCAACTCAGTCATGTGATGAGAGATCTCCAGTGAGATTAGAGGATCAACTTGATCATGTGATGAGAGATCTCCAGTGAGATCAGAGGATCAACTCGGTCATGTGATGAGAGATCTCCAGTGAGATTAAAGGATCAACTTGATCATGTGATGAGAGATCTCCAGTGAGATCAGAGGATCAACTTGATCATGTGATGAGAGATCTCCAGTGAGATCAGAGGATCAACTTGATCATGTGATGAGAGATCTCCAGTGAGATCAGAGGATCAACTTGGATCATGTGATGAGAGATCTCCAGTGAGATTAGAGGATCAACTTGATCATATGATGAGAGATCTCCAGTGAGATTAGAGGATCGACTCAGTCATGTGATGAACATGTGATCCACACTGGCATCGTAGGATTGGCTGGTCATGTGATGAGAGGTCAGCATGAGAACAGATGAGCTGCAGCAGCAGCCACAGTAGGTGGGGAACCCTGAGGAGAACAGCTGCAGGAAGCTGTGAGAGATCTGCAACAAGAAGACAGAGGACAGGAGGCTGTGTGATTGGACAGGAAAGTGATGGCTGCCGGAGGGGCGGGGATTCGAGCAGTGATGGCTGCCGGAGGGGCGGGGCTTCGAGCAGTGATGGCTGCCGGAGGGGCGGGCCTTCGAACAGTGATGGCTGCCGGAGAGGCGGGGCTTCGAGCAGTGATGGCTGCCGGAGGGGCGGGGCTTCGAGCAGTGATGGCCATTTGTGTCAAATAGCTTTCTGCTATGGCTTTAAAGCTTTCAGCAAAATAAATGACAGGTTTTTGTCAGCTGTGCCTGCTGTGTGAGTAGTGTCTGTGTTTGAGTGTGTGTGAGTAAGCGTGTGTGTGTGTCTGTGTGTGTGTGTGTGTGAGTAGTGTCTGTGTTTGAGTGTGTGTGAGTAAGTGTGTGTGTGTGTGTGTGTGTGTGTGTGTGTGTGTGTGTGTGTGTGTGCATCTTCATTATCATGCTGTGCTCTCTTCCCTCATCCTTGAACTTTAATCAGAAAATCGCCGGCACATGCAAATAAGTGCAGAAGAATAAACCGAAAGATAGATGTTCTTGGAACCACGAATCATTTGTTCTCTCTCTCTTTCTCTTTCTCTCTCTCTTTCTCTCTCTTTATTTCTCTCTCTCTGCTGTTCTTTTATTTCATGTATAACTGCATCATATAACCAACATTCATCAGAAACACAGTCATTCACAAAACCCTGTTTTTCCATAAATATTTGTTTACTTATGATTGTTTGTGTTTATTATCACAGCCCTTAGTGTGTATATTTGTTTAGATCACTAAGAGTAAAAGAGCTGGTCTACAATCAGGCTTTTCACTGTTTGTACACCCTAGTGCATACAGTTTTATGGGCAGGTAACCTTGCAATGAAATGTTCTATAATTCAGAAACTATAATACACTTCAGAGCACATAATTGCTTTCTTGGATATTGAGTGTCTAAAATGGAGGTTCTAGGGCAAGATCTGTACTATTGTGTAGGATCTGCAGCATTAGTGTAAGATCTTTAATACAGAAGACTTTATTGTCATTGTACGATTACAAGGCACAAAATATTTCCCTGGAACCCAGTAGAAGTACTGGGAGCGCCGAGCTCGTGCTTAATGCTATTGCTAGTGTAATAGTGCTAATGTAAGGTCTGAGTTCTGTTCTGGAGTTATGTGTGGAGGTGTAAGTCACACTTTCTGAATTCTAGTACACATGCAATCACACACACACACACACACACACACAATGTGCCCCAAGGAGACAGGTTAAGCTGCAGTATAATTGGCTCGTTTCCTGGGTTTTGGGTTTCTCTCGCCGATCGATCAGTCCACAGAGCCACAGATGATGAGCATATCCAGCTGTAGTTCCACTAGTTACCCACAACACCACCAAAGTGGGTCAGCATGGCCTCTCGGTGAGCCAATGGCCTTCCTGTTTTTATACTCTTACACTTTCAGTGTGAGGATTATTTTTGCAGCCCACTAAAGATCCTAAAAATCTGTGTGTGTGTGTGTGTGTGTGTGTGTGTGTGTGTGTGTGTGTGTGTGTGTGTGTGTGTGTGTGTGTGTGTGTGTGATAACAGCTATATATGCCAGGTGTAGACCCATTTGGGTGTGTGTGTGTGTGTGTGTGTGTGTGATGACAGTTATATATGCCAGGTGTAGTCCCATCTGTGTGTGTGTGTGTGTGTGTGTGTGTGTGTGTGTGTGTGTGTGTGTGTGTGTGTGTGTGTGTGTGTGTGTGTGTGTGTGTGTGTGTGTGATAACAGCTATATATGCCAGGTGTAGACCCATTTGAGTGTGTGTGTGTGTGTGTGTGTGCATGTGTGTGTGTGCGTGCGTGTGTGTGTGTGTGATGACAGCTATATATGCCAGGTGTAGACCCATTTGGGTGTGTGTGTGTGTGTGTGTGATGACAGTTATATATGCCAGGTGTAGTCCCATCTGTGTGTGTGTGTGTGTGTGTGTGTGTGTGTGTGTGTGTATGTGTGTGTGTGTGTGTGTGTGTGTGTGTGTGTGTGTGTGTGTGTGATAACAGCTATATATGCCAGGTGTAGACCCATTTGAGTGTGTGTGTGTGTGTGTGTGTGCGTGCGTGTGTGTGTGTGTGATGACAGTTATATATGCCAGGTGTAGTCCCATCTGGGTGTGTGTTAATGCTGTTGTTATCATACACAAGGCCAGATGGCCTTAGATTCTCTACCCAGTGTGATGGTGAAGCTGCATCAGAGAAGAGGCATATGGGCAAAAGACTTACACAACTCTCTCTCTCTCTCTCTCTCTCTCTCTCTCTCTCTCTCTCTCTCTCTCTCTCTCTCTCTCTTTCTCTCTCTCTCTCTCTATCTTTGTCTCTGATGGCACACACTCTGTGTGCCTGCTGCAGTGGACCCCGCTCTTCATCTTCCTGCCCCATCTGCATCCTCCACTCCCCCCCCTCCCCCACCCCCCCCGTACGGCGGTGCAGTCCCACACAGCCGCTAACAGGAGCCCCACTCTCAGACAGTCATGCTGCTGCCATGCCTGCGCACAAGTCATTTGATTTTGTGTGAGTGATTGGATTTGGGTGAGTCAGTGGAATGAGGACAGATGGTTTCTGCTGTGTTCATCAGGGATGCCCCCCCCCCCCCCCCCCCCCCATCAGTACTGTCTGCACGACCAACTGTGGCCATAGAGGCGATGGAAACAGTTGCCATAAACAAACAAACACGCACACAAACACGTGCATGTGTGTGCATGCACACACAACCCGTACACACACATCCATGGGGATTAAGGAGAATGAAAGGTCTTTAGCACTTAACCCACTGCTGAAGAAACAAAGCATGGCAAGAGGGAGACAGAGAAATACAGAGGGAGGGAGAGATAGAGAGAGAGCATGGGAGAGAGAGAGAGAGACAGAGAGAGCGAGAGAGAGACAAAAAGAGAGAGAGAGGGAGAATCTGCTTTCCGTGATGAAACACACCAGTGAAATTTAATTTCCCTCCGGTCGGGAGATGCCAATAAACACTACTGAATCCTGGTCCTGTCCTGACATGATAGGAATTTAATTTGGGCCCCACAGGGAGCCCCCGTTTCCGCGGGAACAGTGCCCTCTCTCTTTTGGATGTTTGCACAGGCAGCTAGAAGCAGCAAGAAAATGATTGAAATTCCTGATCCGCTTTGGAGAAAACGCACGAACACACACACACACACACACACATTTGCACGTGTGCGCGCACACACGTAAACAAGCGCGCGCACATCCGTCGTAGTGCAAGACACGCACTAATTTACACAGCAACATTTCGCCTTACTGGAAAAACGAAGCTGGCTTCCCCTGCCTTGGCGAGGGCACCCGCAGCCCCCGGGTCCGCCCCCAAACCCCACCCCCTCCCTCCGTACGCGCCCCATTGGGTCTGAATCAATGAGGCAGACAGGCAGGCTGGCTCCCACACGGGAGGCCCTGCCTACGGGCCTCCACGGGCCGCTATGGACGCGTGTGAGAAGCCATGCGATGTTTAACGGACCAGGAGCACCATCTACCTCACGCTGATCTTTAACACCTTCTCCACCAAGAACTTCGAGCCGCGCACTAAAGGTGGCAACATTTTAAAACTTTGTGATGTGTGTTTTTGTTGTTGCTGTTATCGCGGTGAATTTGAAACGTTTTCTCCAACTTTGGATGATGAGGGAAACTCAGGCGTGTGTCTCCAGATAGGGAGGTCCCTTCAAGGGGACTGGGGCGGTTTTGTTCACTTTTTGTTTCAAATGACTATTTCGATGATTTATATGTAGGGACATTTTTACCTCTTTGTTTCTAATCATATAAAATAATAGACTTACTATTTGTGTAATGTGCCTAATTTGCATACTGCTGTAAAATTAATCTAGCGTTTTCCTCTCCGTAGAGTTCCTTGGTAATTTTGTGTTTGTTCATTATGGTGCAGATGCTAACTGTGAAATGCTTTAATAAACATTTTAGTGTTAAAAGACGTAGAAAAGTGAACAGCAAGTGGTGAGTGTCGTATGGGGTCCTTGCATGTGACATTAACAGATTCCCACTTGTTCTGAATAATTGTTATAGGAGTAAAGTCATTCAACATCCCTAACACACTGGTCACCAGCACTAGTGATTTGCTTTGGAACACACCATATAAAGGTGCTTTATACGTGTGCATTCACAGACTGCAGTGTGTCTGTTGCCATGGGTGGTTCTTACCCCCCCCCTCCCTAACTACAGGACCATTGCTGACCGATATAGTACTATGGAGGCGGCCCACGGTGCTGGTGTGTCAGGCACAGCAGTGCTGCTGGGATTCTTTACACACATGGGTGTCACCGCTGGGTTGAGAGCGATCGGCCACCCAGGATACCCCAGCAAGAGCAGCACTGTCAGGTTACACAGTGGCGATCACAAATGGTGCAGTAAATGATGGACTACAGACTCTTGCTTAACACCTTAGGTGTTTCTACTGCAGGGCCCAAATCTTGGCATATCACAGATGATGTCACGATATTGGCTCTGTTTAAATGGCCCTCGCGTATTACCGTCTGTTACAATCACCGCTGAAGAAGGACTTCTGTTGTAAAATGTGTAATGTAATAGTATTACTGCGACAGGTGTCAGAAGAGCTTAGTGAAGCAGCCACAGTTCAAACTCTGTCCTTCGGATCTTCTTGAGAGCAACCAGGACTCCGAGCGGGAGCCCATCCTCCTCTGGGTCACACCAGGCCACACAACCAGAACAACATAAACAATAAAGAACAAAGTAAACAATAAACAATAAACAATGGAAGCTTATTCTTGGTTCCTAGAAGCCCAGCGCTGGGTTCTTAGAAGCCCAGGAATGGGTTCTTAGAAACCTATGGTTGTGTTCTTAGAAGCCCAGGCATGGGTTCTTAGATGCCCAGAAATGGGTTCTTAGAAGCACAGGACTGCATTCCTAGAAGTCCAAGCTCAATAAGTGTGTCCAAAGCAGACTGGAACCAGGAATACCTCAGCAACTGCTCCCAGATATTCACCCCAATGGACTGCAGTCAGTGTAGAGCCTTTCTTGACATTCTGAGAAGTGTATGGGTGGAGGGTGGATGTAGGAGGAGCCTCAGAAGGGGAAGTCAGGTGTGGGAGGAGCCCCGACAGCAAGACAGGTCAAGACGCAGCAACAACACGACTCCGGAGCAGATGCACCTTGGAAGAAAGAGTCGATTATCAGACATGATGCAACAGTTTACGTACAGTGCAGGGGTGTATAATGTAAGGATGAGCTGCAGATTCAGCTATGGCAGCATAGCTAAAGGATGGAGCCAGACAGTAACACAGACACAGGGAGTCCCTGTAACATCAGAACTCCACCGCATTCAGCCCACAAGCTTCAGTGACAAAAAAAATAGCTGAGGAGGCACCATCATAACATCCCAGTCTGGCTTTCAAAGCCCAAGAACATGCCGACGTACACCTTTACTTACGTTGAGAGGTATTTAACGAAATGCACGATTGCACAGTTTTTTTTTTCAGCTTAGCTTTAAACCTCGAAGCTTATTACAAAGTTTATTTAAGAAAAAGTAAATAAAATGCAGCTAAAATAGGAGTAATTGGATCAAAATTCAAGTTCTAGTAAGAAACTTGTTTATGCACCAGATAGGCAATGCAGGCAAATACATTAGTCCAATCGGTACGCAGTTCTGTTTTGACACGATAAAGTGAGAGAAAGTTTCTCAGCATCCAGCATCTGATGTATTTCACACGTTCTTCAATAACACTTAAGTGATGTTGGTCCACTTGTTTATACATACGACCACGCGTGTCATCAGCGTAGTAGAGGAAACTAGCACACTGCTTACAAATCATTTCATCAAGCACATATAAAGAGAAAACAAAGGACCCTAGGACAATCTTGGTGTATCCTGAAAAGCAATTTCTTTTCACAAACTGGTTACGCTCAGCTAAGTTTGAAGGGAGGTTAATATTCACTAGAGGTTCAATTACTGCAGGTAGGATTTCTTCACAACAATCAAACTAGTAAGCAAGTGGAAGTTTTTGAGGAGGAGATTAAATGATATTAGTCCAAGCTGTTGGATAAAAGACTCTAATGCCTTTATTGACATGTTTTGGTCTCTAGGTAACTGCTTGATGCCATATTAATACTCTGACTATTATCTATGTTTTCTTCATCTTCTCATTGAAAAGTCATTGCTACTATGTGATGATGTAACTTAAGCTTAACTGTCAGTTTTATTCCTAGTTTTGTTGCGCTAAATAAAAATCAAGGATTATGTAGTAGTTCTCTGTATGGTCAATCAAAATGTCTGTGTAAGAAGAAGTTGCTTGATCACCTTCTTGGCACCAGACTGATCAAAATAACAGGTTATTTGTGCAAACACACACACACACACACACACACACACACACACACACACACACACACACACACACACACACACACACACACACACACACACACACACACACACACACACACACTTTTTTCCATGATATACAAAGCTTTTGGCTTTCTAATTTTGGTGTATTGTGTTTTCCTCATAAATGTTGCAACAAAGAAACTGTAATGTTGCCACCATATTTCATATTTCATCCTCCAAACAGACTAAGAAGTAGCACAGACACGCACACACACACAACAGAGTGTCTCTCGATAAGCTGCTAAGATTAACACTTCTTTCTCTGGAGATGACATTCAATACCCATTCCAAATGTAATTACCCTGCATGTGTGTGTGCATGTGTCTGTGAACCACACACAAACACATACACACACAGAGGAGGAATCTTATTGTGTAATTAGCTTTCTTCTTTCATGTTAGTGATCGATTGCTGCTCTTATCTCCACTATCGTGTTTTAGTGATCGACTGTTGGGTTTTCGCTCTTTCTCCCTATGCTGCATAACTTCACCTCAAACTCTCCTTTACATTTAAATATATCCTTGGCCTTCACTACAAAATCAGTTCTACACAAATAATAAACTTTAACAAACCAGCAGGCCTCACCTTATGGGAAAACAACATAAACAAAACCCAAAAGAAACTGCATTATTCAACGGTGAAATGCAGATACACAAGCGACCCATTCCTCACTCAAGCAAGTGATAAAAAAAACTTGACCATGAAGAAACCTTGACCATGCGCGGACACCAGACCCCCACAGACAGGCCTGTCCACCCAGAGATACCAGCCTGTGGTCCCACAGACACCGGGGAGTGCTGGAGACAGAGCTGCACTACCCTGCCCAACCCCAAATATGATTCAATTAGAAATATATTTATAAAAAAAACTTTTTCCGCATGTCCTGTGAGTTTGAGGGATGCCCTAAGAACGATAACCTGCCATGCACACTCGGGGAGAGCAGTGAAGTATTTCTGCCAACAGCCACATTGACAGTTTTCTGTTATAGCCGGGGGGGTTGGACCAGTCAGGCAAGGAAATAATGGTTTGCAGATATTAGGTAATAGTTCATTTTATTACTGTCATAACCCTAGTCTTCGCTTTACATGAGTTATTTGGCTCAGCAATAATGGGGGTGGTCATAGTTTTTCCACACAGGAGTTTGAGGTTTGAGTGCATTGCAGCATTTTAACTGTTCCTACGGTTGCAATCTTCTGGAATGAGATTTTTGTCGTTCGTGGGATGGGTTGGGGCCTGCTGTGACCTTTAGGGGCCCATATCACCACTGGGTCAACCTTGGTGTTTATTTTCCACATTCTGTTTCCTCTTTCAAGGCCTGGTATTTCTCCAATATGCTTTGCCTGCCAGCACCTTGCACCCTGCTAGTGTGTGATGGATTCTCTCACAGGCTCCTTAGCACAGTCTGCATTTTGGGGTTTTTGTCTGAAACACCCCTGCTGTGATTGACCTGGTGTTTAGTGTTTGATCTTGTGCTGTGATTAGTACCTCTGTGCTGTCCTGCCTTTTCTAGCCACTGGTAGGATTGTATTGCTAAGACAACTGAACTGCATGCCAAAGAAGTTTGAGCCTTGAGGCAGGCAAAATCACTAAAAATAATAATTATTCATTTTGTTTATACAGCGTCTTTCTCATGCTCAAGGTCATTTCACATAAACACATAACAGATAACAACAAATAACATCAGCAAGACAACAAATCAAACAAGAGGTTTTTTTTCTGTGATATAATTAAAGACCATGTACATTTTGAGGAAGTGCAATCCAGAGCCATAACACTGGCTACCCTACTGTTAACTGAGGACAGTCTAAACACAGGACAGTTTAAACCCAGGATAATCTAGGGCAGACTAAACCCAGAGCAGCCTAAACCCAGGACAGTCTAAACCCATAAACCCAGAGTAGTCTAATCCCAGGGCAGAATAAATTCAGGACAGTCTACATTTTTGTCAAAGTGGGAGGATGCATATTGTGTGAAGAGGTCTATGAACACGTCTCTGGGGATCACCATGAGCAGTACAAGATTTTATATTCTTTAATAGCTATTGGTACAATAACAATTAAACCCAGACACAGCAATGTATCAGAATATATATAGCATAGGAATGGCTCACATGGCTCAGAAACACAAGAAACTCAAGAGACGTCACAATAAGCCTAAACACAGGAGTATTATAAAGGCAGCAGGTAATTAATTAATTAATAATTGTAATTAATAGGCCAGCGAGGCCAAATGCTGGTGCCCACCAGAGGGCGCTAGTGAGTAGGTGCAGCAGCACAGCGGGGTCCATCACCCACGCTGGGTTCCCAAAGGATCATATACATCAAGAGCTTTAGAAATAATACAGTTCTACTGTAAGAGCCTCTGGTTTGGACAGCGTGAATTAGTTACTCCAGAATCAAGACGTTTTCATCGAAGCAGAAAAGGGTTGATTATCCACCAGCGTAATGGTAGAATATTACCATCTTCATCTTAGATTTGAGTAATGGAACGATGATGCTAAATTCTCACAGCAGATGATCAGAGATTCCAGTATTAAACCCTGCAGCACTAAATTTGTTAAGACAAGATGAACTAAATAAAATATGTAGGCCCACGAAAATGAATAGGAAAACCTACCTGATATCTTAAAATGTTCATGTACACTTTTGAATTTCTGTGCCAATCAACAATTTATATCCACATTTGTATTAAAATGATATGTAGATTGAAATTATATGTATATTGAAATTATATGTATATGTATATTAAAATCATAGAGTAACAAAACAAAAAGTTTAGTTGTATCATCAAAGAGCAGATTGGTGGATGATACACTAAAACATCCAAAGGATTTGATGTGTAAAAACACCATATTTTAAACGCCATATTTTCAAAAGACGTACAATGTGCAAAATCCAAAATCCCAGTTTTTATTCTATTGCGATAAACCTGCAAGCCAACACCTTGAGTCACACCTGGACTCTGACAGATAGCTATAGCCTGGAGGATGAGGAAGGTTTGAATGTAGATAGTAATCAGGCATTTTCCATCTATCAGTTAGAAACAGCATATCCAAGTCCTTTTGTATCATAACACATAGCAATGTCACTTTTTTTGGTTAATGTCCAACTGGTTATCGGAGCAATCGATGCCAGTGAACCCGCGACTTCTGTGCTCAGTTGACGGTAAGACTGGAGAGGTGCTTCAAGCAGTAGAAATGTATCCCAGACTGAGCATCCAATAAGTTCCAACATTGCTCCATCCTATTGAACTAATCAGAGGGAACAGTAGACAACAGTAGAGAATGGCGGTTGGTAAAACCTCATATAGTGTCCAGACAAATGGCAAATGCATCTTGGCCATTGTGCAGTTCACGATGAGGCCTAATGTTTGGGTTGCAAAGCTGTGATGGTGTAGATCTCAATACCGTATCCAGGATAAAGCTAGCAAACTACACGGGCACGAACTCCCCCCAAAACGAGATACAAAGTTTAGTGCAATATTATTCACCAACACATTCAGAAGTAGAAATATGTTACTCCTTACTCCATCACTGTTCTCATGTGATTTCCATAATTAAAGAAATTAATGATCTCCTACATGTCCATAACTCTGTGTGCAAAATTCAGTAAATTCACAATGGTTGCTGAAGTAAATATAGATATATGAACTAAATATATATGAACTAAATATAGATAAATGTCATGTCCTTCATTAGCTGTGTAAACAAAGTGCTTCATATATGTAGAAGCAGCTTGCAGCATTCATCCATATAAGTGCTGGAAGAGCCCTGTGGAAACTAGCCTGAGCTAGCCTGCTCCACCAGAGCAGCTGTATTCTCTAAGATAGAGCAGGACAATCACTGGGACTGACAAAGGTGCTGAACACTAACTACTCACTACTTCTGATTCACCGTGTGTCCAGAAGCAATTAAGAGTTAACATCTGTTGTTTTGGTGACTGGATGGGTACGGGGTTGAGGGGGTTGAGGGGGTTAAGGGGGGTTGAGGGGGGGTTAAGGGGGGTTGAGGGGGGGTTGAGGGGTTTTGAGGGGGTTGAGGGGATTGAGGGGATTAGGGTTAAGGGGGTTAAGGGGGGGTTGAGTGGGGTTGAGGAGATTAAGGGGAGGTTAAGGGGGTTTGAGGGGGTTAAGGGGGGTTAAGGGGTGTTGAGTGGGGTTGAGGGGGTTGAGTGGGGTTGAGGGAGTTAAGGGGGTTGAGTGGGGTTGAGGGGGTTGAGTGGGGTTAAGGGGTGTTGAAGGGGGTTGAGAGGGTTAAGGGGGGGGGTTGAGTGGGGTTAAGGGGGTTGAAATGGGGGTTAAGGCAGGTTGAGGGGGGTTAAGGGGGTTGAGTGGGGTTAAGGGGTGTTGAGGGGGTTATGGGGGTTTGAGGGGGGTTAAGGGGGTTGAGTGGCATGTGCTGACATGCTGGAGTGACAGATGAAATTTGCTGTCCATCCTCCATCTGGGCCATCAGTATGCTGACCTTCTCTCTCTGATCCCAGGCCTCCACTTATCTGTGGAGATAAATATAGAGCCTTGAGTGGGCAAGGAAGAGAGAGGTCTGCTGTGTGTGTGTGTGTGTCACACATGGTAATAGTTTAGGGGCACATATGTTGATGTGCTGGGATATAAACCTGCTCATTGGCACACTTACAGGACATGCCCCCCTCAGGGACCAATCACAGCAGTGAGAAAGTCAGCTTTCACTCACTGCTTTTAATCCTTGAACACGGTGTCATGCTGAGGTATTTGGAAGTGTAGGTAGTGAGGTATTGGGAAGAGTGTAGGTAGTGAGGTATTGGGAAGAGTGTAGGTAGTGAGGTAGAGGGAAAAGTATAGGTAGTGAGGTATTGGGAAGAGTGTAGGTAGTGAGGTATTGGGAAGAGTGTAGGTAGTGAGGTATTGGGAAGAGTGTAGGTAGTGAGGTATTGGGAAGAGTGTAGGTAGTGAGGTATAGCAAAGAGTGTAAGTAGTGTGGTATAGGGAAGAGTGTAGGTACTGAGGTATAGCAAAGAGTGTAAGTAGTGAGGTATTGGGAAGAGTGTAGGTAGTGAGGTATTGGGAAGAGTGTAGGTACTGAGGTATAGCAAAGAGTGTAAGTAGTGAGGTATTGGGAAGAGTGTAGGTACTGAGGTATAGGGAAGAGTGTAGGTAGTGAGGTATTGGGAAGAGTGTAGGTACTGAGGTATAGCAAAGAGTGTAGGTAGTGAGGTATTGGGAAGAGTGTAGGTAGTGAGGTACTGGGAAGAGTGTAGGTAGTGAGGTATTGGGAAGAGTGTAGGTAGTGAGGTATAGGGAAGAGTGTAGGTAGTGAGGTATTGGGAAGAGTGTAGGTAGTGAGGTAGATGGAAGAGTGTAGGTAGTAAGGTATAGGGAAGAGTGTAGGTAGTGAGGTAGATGGAAGAGTGTAGGTAGTAAGGTATTGGGAAGAGTGTAGGTAGTGAGGTATAGGGAAGAGTGTAGGTAATGAGGTATAGGGAAGAGTGTAGGTAGTGAGGTATTGGGAAGAGTGTAGGTAGTGAGGTATTGGGAAGAGTGTAGGTACTGATGTATAGCAAAGAGTGTAGGTAGTGAGGTATAGGGAAGAGTGTAGGTAGTGAGGTAGATGGAAGAGTGTAGGTACTGAGGTATTGGGAAGAGTGTAGGTAGTGAGGTATTGGGAAGAGTGTAGGTAGTGAGGTATTGGGAAGAGTGTAGGTACTGAGGTATAGGGAAGAGTGTAGGTAGTGAGGTATTGGGAAGAGTGTAGGTAGTGAGGTATTGGGAAGAGTGTAGGTAGTGAGGTATTGGGAAGAGTGTAGGTACTGAGGTATAGGGAAGAGTGTAGGTAGTGAGGTATTGGGAAGAGTGTAGGTACTGAGGTATAGGGAAGAGTGTAGGTAGTGAGGTATTGGGAAGAGTGTAGGTAGTGAGGTATTGGGAAGAGTGTAGGTAGTGAGGTATTGGGAAGAGTGTAGGTAGTGAGGTATAGCAAAGAGTGTAAGTAGTGAGGTATTGGGAAGAGTGTAGGTAGTGAGGTATTGGGAAGAGTGTAGGTACTGAGGTATAGCAAAGAGTGTAAGTAGTGAGGTATTGGGAAGAGTGTAGGTACTGAGGTATAGGGAAGAGTGTAGGTAGTGAGGTATTGGGAAGAGTGTAGGTACTGAGGTATAGCAAAGAGTGTAGGTAGTGAGGTATTGGGAAGAGTGTAGGTAGTGAGGTATTGGGAAGAGTGTAGGTAGTGAGGTATTGGGAAGAGTGTAGGTAGTGAGGTACTGGGAAGAGTGTAGGTACTGACGTATAGCAAAGAGTGTAGGTAGTGAGGTATTGGGAAGAGTGTAGGTAGTGAGGTATTGGGAAGAGTGTAGGTAGTGAGGTACTGGGAAGAGTGTAGGTACTGACGTATAGCAAAGAGTATAGGTAGTGAGGTATTGGGAAGAGTGTAGGTAGTGAGGTATTGGGAAGAGTGTAGGTAGTGAGGTATTGGGAAGAGTGTAGGTACTGATGTATAGCAAAGAGTGTAGGTAGTGAGGTATTGGGAAGAGTGTAGGTAGTGAGGTAGATGGAAGAGTGTAGGTAGTGAGGTATTGGGAAGAGTGTAGGTAGTGAGGTATAGGGAAGAGTGTAGGTACTGAGGTATAGCAAAGAGTGTAAGTAGTGAGGTATTGGGAAGAGTGTAGGTACTGAGGTATAGGGAAGAGTGTAGGTAGTGAGGTATTGGGAAGAGTGTAGGTACTGAGGTATAGCAAAGAGTGTAGGTAGTGAGGTATTGGGAAGAGTGTAGGTAGTGAGGTATTGGGAAGAGTGTAGGTAGTGAGGTACTGGGAAGAGTGTAGGTACTGACGTATAGCAAAGAGTGTAGGTAGTGAGGTATTGGGAAGAGTGTAGGTAGTGAGGTATTGGGAAGAGTGTAGGTAGTGAGGTACTGGGAAGAGTGTAGGTACTGACGTATAGCAAAGAGTGTAGGTAGTGAGGTATTGGGAAGAGTGTAGGTAGTGAGGTATTGGGAAGAGTGTAGGTAGTGAGGTATTGGGAAGAGTGTAGGTACTGATGTATAGCAAAGAGTGTAGGTAGTGAGGTATTGGGAAGAGTGTAGGTAGTGAGGTAGATGGAAGAGTGTAGGTAGTGAGGTATTGGGAAGAGTGTAGGTAGTGAGGTATAGGGAAGAGTGTAGGTACTGAGGTATAGCAAAGAGTGTAAGTAGTGAGGTATTGGGAAGAGTGTAGGTACTGAGGTATAGGGAAGAGTGTAGGTAGTGAGGTATTGGGAAGAATGTAGGTAGTGAGGTATTGGGAAGAGTGTAGGTAGTGAGGTATAGGGAAGAGTGTAGGTAGTGAGGTATAGGGAAGAGTGTAGGTAGTGAGGTATTGGGAAGAGTGTAGGTAGTGAGGTATAGCAAAGAGTGTAAGTAGTGAGGTATTGGGAAGAGTGTAGGTAGTGAGGTATTGGGAAGAGTGTAGGTACTGAGGTATAGCAAAGAGTGTAAGTAGTGAGGTATTGGGAAGAGTGTAGGTACTGAGGTATAGGGAAGAGTGTAGGTAGTGAGGTATTGGGAAGAGTGTAGGTACTGAGGTATAGCAAAGAGTGTAGGTAGTGAGGTATTGGGAAGAGTGTAGGTAGTGAGGTATTGGGAAGAGTGTAGGTAGTGAGGTACTGGGAAGAGTGTAGGTACTGACGTATAGCAAAGAGTGTAGGTAGTGAGGTATTGGGAAGAGTGTAGGTAGTGAGGTATAGGGAAGAGTGTAGGTACTGAGGTATTGGGAAGAGTGTAGGTAGTGAGGTATTGGGAAGAGTGTAGGTAGTGAGGTATAGGGAAGAGTGTAGGTACTGAGGTATAGCAAAGAGTGTAAGTAGTGAGGTATTGGGAAGAGTGTAGGTACTGAGGTATAGGGAAGAGTGTAGGTAGTGAGGTATTGGGAAGAGTGTAGGTACTGAGGTATAGGGAAGAGTGTAGGTAGTGAGGTATTGGGAAGAGTGTAGGTAGTGAGGTATTGGGAAGAGTGTAGGTACTGATGTATAGCAAAGAGTGTAGGTAGTGAGGTATAGGGAAGAGTGTAGGTAGTGAGGTAGATGGAAGAGTGTAGGTACTGAGGTATTGGGAAGAGTGTAGGTAGTGAGGTATTGGGAAGAGTGTAGGTAGTGAGGTATTGGGAAGAGTGTAGGTACTGAGGTATAGGGAAGAGTGTAGGTAGTGAGGTATTGGGAAGAGTGTAGGTAGTGAGGTATTGGGAAGAGTGTAGGTAGTGAGGTATTGGGAAGAGTGTAGGTACTGAGGTATAGGGAAGAGTGTAGGTAGTGAGGTATTGGGAAGAGTGTAGGTAGTGAGGTATAGGGAAGAGTGTAGGTAGTGAGGTATTGGGAAGAGTGTAGGTAGTGAGGTATTGGGAAGAGTGTAGGTAGTGAGGTATTGGGAAGAGTGTAGGTAGTGAGGTATAGCAAAGAGTGTAAGTAGTGAGGTATTGGGAAGAGTGTAGGTAGTGAGGTATTGGGAAGAGTGTAGGTACTGAGGTATAGCAAAGAGTGTAAGTAGTGAGGTATTGGGAAGAGTGTAGGTACTGAGGTATAGGGAAGAGTGTAGGTAGTGAGGTATTGGGAAGAGTGTAGGTACTGAGGTATAGCAAAGAGTGTAGGTAGTGAGGTATTGGGAAGAGTGTAGGTAGTGAGGTATTGGGAAGAGTGTAGGTAGTGAGGTATTGGGAAGAGTGTAGGTAGTGAGGTACTGGGAAGAGTGTAGGTACTGACGTATAGCAAAGAGTGTAGGTAGTGAGGTATTGGGAAGAGTGTAGGTAGTGAGGTATTGGGAAGAGTGTAGGTAGTGAGGTACTGGGAAGAGTGTAGGTACTGACGTATAGCAAAGAGTGTAGGTAGTGAGGTATTGGGAAGAGTGTAGGTAGTGAGGTATTGGGAAGAGTGTAGGTAGTGAGGTATTGGGAAGAGTGTAGGTACTGATGTATAGCAAAGAGTGTAGGTAGTGAGGTATTGGGAAGAGTGTAGGTAGTGAGGTAGATGGAAGAGTGTAGGTAGTGAGGTATTGGGAAGAGTGTAGGTAGTGAGGTATAGGGAAGAGTGTAGGTACTGAGGTATAGCAAAGAGTGTAAGTAGTGAGGTATTGGGAAGAGTGTAGGTACTGAGGTATAGGGAAGAGTGTAGGTAGTGAGGTATTGGGAAGAGTGTAGGTACTGAGGTATAGCAAAGAGTGTAGGTAGTGAGGTATTGGGAAGAGTGTAGGTAGTGAGGTATTGGGAAGAGTGTAGGTAGTGAGGTACTGGGAAGAGTGTAGGTACTGACGTATAGCAAAGAGTGTAGGTAGTGAGGTATTGGGAAGAGTGTAGGTAGTGAGGTATTGGGAAGAGTGTAGGTAGTGAGGTACTGGGAAGAGTGTAGGTACTGACGTATAGCAAAGAGTGTAGGTAGTGAGGTATTGGGAAGAGTGTAGGTAGTGAGGTATTGGGAAGAGTGTAGGTAGTGAGGTATTGGGAAGAGTGTAGGTACTGATGTATAGCAAAGAGTGTAGGTAGTGAGGTATTGGGAAGAGTGTAGGTAGTGAGGTAGATGGAAGAGTGTAGGTAGTGAGGTATTGGGAAGAGTGTAGGTAGTGAGGTATAGGGAAGAGTGTAGGTACTGAGGTATAGCAAAGAGTGTAAGTAGTGAGGTATTGGGAAGAGTGTAGGTACTGAGGTATAGGGAAGAGTGTAGGTAGTGAGGTATTGGGAAGAATGTAGGTAGTGAGGTATTGGGAAGAGTGTAGGTAGTGAGGTATAGGGAAGAGTGTAGGTAGTGAGGTATAGGGAAGAGTGTAGGTAGTGAGGTATTGGGAAGAGTGTAGGTAGTGAGGTATAGCAAAGAGTGTAAGTAGTGAGGTATTGGGAAGAGTGTAGGTAGTGAGGTATTGGGAAGAGTGTAGGTACTGAGGTATAGCAAAGAGTGTAAGTAGTGAGGTATTGGGAAGAGTGTAGGTACTGAGGTATAGGGAAGAGTGTAGGTAGTGAGGTATTGGGAAGAGTGTAGGTACTGAGGTATAGCAAAGAGTGTAGGTAGTGAGGTATTGGGAAGAGTGTAGGTAGTGAGGTATTGGGAAGAGTGTAGGTAGTGAGGTACTGGGAAGAGTGTAGGTACTGACGTATAGCAAAGAGTGTAGGTAGTGAGGTATTGGGAAGAGTGTAGGTAGTGAGGTATAGGGAAGAGTGTAGGTACTGAGGTATTGGGAAGAGTGTAGGTAGTGAGGTATTGGGAAGAGTGTAGGTAGTGAGGTATAGGGAAGAGTGTAGGTACTGAGGTATAGCAAAGAGTGTAAGTAGTGAGGTATTGGGAAGAGTGTAGGTACTGAGGTATAGGGAAGAGTGTAGGTAGTGAGGTATTGGGAAGAGTGTAGGTACTGAGGTATAGCAAAGAGTGTAGGTAGTGAGGTATTGGGAAGAGTGTAGGTAGTGAGGTATTGGGAAGAGTGTAGGTAGTGAGGTACTGGGAAGAGTGTAGGTACTGACGTATAGCAAAGAGTGTAGGTAGTGAGGTATTGGGAAGAGTGTAGGTAGTGAGGTATTGGGAAGAGTGTAGGTAGTGAGGTACTGGGAAGAGTGTAGGTACTGACGTATAGCAAAGAGTGTAGGTAGTGAGGTATTGGGAAGAGTGTAGGTACTGAGGTATAGCAAAGAGTGTAGGTAGTGAGGTATTGGGAAGAGTGTAGGTAGTGAGGTATTGGGAAGAGTGTAGGTAGTGAGGTACTGGGAAGAGTGTAGGTACTGACGTATAGCAAAGAGTGTAGGTAGTGAGGTATTGGGAAGAGTGTAGGTAGTGAGGTATTGGGAAGAGTGTAGGTAGTGAGGTACTGGGAAGAGTGTAGGTACTGACGTATAGCAAAGAGTGTAGGTAGTGAGGTATTGGGAAGAGTGTAGGTAGTGAGGTATTGGGAAGAGTGTAGGTAGTGAGGTATTGGGAAGAGTGTAGGTACTGATGTATAGCAAAGAGTGTAGGTAGTGAGGTATTGGGAAGAGTGTAGGTAGTGAGGTAGATGGAAGAGTGTAGGTAGTGAGGTATTGGGAAGAGTGTAGGTAGTGAGGTATAGGGAAGAGTGTAGGTACTGAGGTATAGCAAAGAGTGTAAGTAGTGAGGTATTGGGAAGAGTGTAGGTACTGAGGTATAGGGAAGAGTGTAGGTAGTGAGGTATTGGGAAGAATGTAGGTAGTGAGGTATTGGGAAGAGTGTAGGTAGTGAGGTATAGGGAAGAGTGTAGGTAGTGAGGTATAGGGAAGAGTGTAGGTAGTGAGGTATT
Source organism: Brachyhypopomus gauderio (assembly GCF_052324685.1). Taxonomy (NCBI): domain Eukaryota; kingdom Metazoa; phylum Chordata; class Actinopteri; order Gymnotiformes; family Hypopomidae; genus Brachyhypopomus; species Brachyhypopomus gauderio. The sequence continues at coordinate 30,478,258 of NC_135217.1, forward strand.
GGGAAGAGTGTAGGTAGTGAGGTATAGCAAAGAGTGTAAGTAGTGAGGTATTGGGAAGAGTGTAGGTAGTGAGGTATTGGGAAGAGTGTAGGTACTGAGGTATAGCAAAGAGTGTAAGTAGTGAGGTATTGGGAAGAGTGTAGGTACTGAGGTATAGGGAAGAGTGTAGGTAGTGAGGTATTGGGAAGAGTGTAGGTACTGAGGTATAGCAAAGAGTGTAGGTAGTGAGGTATTGGGAAGAGTGTAGGTAGTGAGGTATTGGGAAGAGTGTAGGTAGTGAGGTACTGGGAAGAGTGTAGGTACTGACGTATAGCAAAGAGTGTAGGTAGTGAGGTATTGGGAAGAGTGTAGGTAGTGAGGTATAGGGAAGAGTGTAGGTACTGAGGTATTGGGAAGAGTGTAGGTAGTGAGGTATTGGGAAGAGTGTAGGTAGTGAGGTATAGGGAAGAGTGTAGGTACTGAGGTATAGCAAAGAGTGTAAGTAGTGAGGTATTGGGAAGAGTGTAGGTACTGAGGTATAGGGAAGAGTGTAGGTAGTGAGGTATTGGGAAGAGTGTAGGTACTGAGGTATAGCAAAGAGTGTAGGTAGTGAGGTATTGGGAAGAGTGTAGGTAGTGAGGTATTGGGAAGAGTGTAGGTAGTGAGGTACTGGGAAGAGTGTAGGTACTGACGTATAGCAAAGAGTGTAGGTAGTGAGGTATTGGGAAGAGTGTAGGTAGTGAGGTATTGGGAAGAGTGTAGGTAGTGAGGTACTGGGAAGAGTGTAGGTACTGACGTATAGCAAAGAGTGTAGGTAGTGAGGTATTGGGAAGAGTGTAGGTAGTGAGGTATTGGGAAGAGTGTAGGTAGTGAGGTATTGGGAAGAGTGTAGGTACTGATGTATAGCAAAGAGTGTAGGTAGTGAGGTATTGGGAAGAGTGTAGGTAGTGAGGTAGATGGAAGAGTGTAGGTAGTGAGGTATTGGGAAGAGTGTAGGTAGTGAGGTATAGGGAAGAGTGTAGGTACTGAGGTATAGCAAAGAGTGTAAGTAGTGAGGTATTGGGAAGAGTGTAGGTACTGAGGTATAGGGAAGAGTGTAGGTAGTGAGGTATTGGGAAGAATGTAGGTAGTGAGGTATTGGGAAGAGTGTAGGTAGTGAGGTATAGGGAAGAGTGTAGGTAGTGAGGTATTGGGAAGAGTGTAGGTAGTGAGGTATAGCAAAGAGTGTAAGTAGTGAGGTATTGGGAAGAGTGTAGGTAGTGAGGTATTGGGAAGAGTGTAGGTACTGAGGTATAGCAAAGAGTGTAAGTAGTGAGGTATTGGGAAGAGTGTAGGTACTGAGGTATAGGGAAGAGTGTAGGTAGTGAGGTATTGGGAAGAGTGTAGGTACTGAGGTATAGCAAAGAGTGTAGGTAGTGAGGTATTGGGAAGAGTGTAGGTAGTGAGGTATTGGGAAGAGTGTAGGTAGTGAGGTACTGGGAAGAGTGTAGGTACTGACGTATAGCAAAGAGTGTAGGTAGTGAGGTATTGGGAAGAGTGTAGGTAGTGAGGTATAGGGAAGAGTGTAGGTACTGAGGTATTGGGAAGAGTGTAGGTAGTGAGGTATTGGGAAGAGTGTAGGTAGTGAGGTATTGGGAAGAGTGTAGGTACTGATGTATAGCAAAGAGTGTAGGTAGTGAGGTATTGGGAAGAGTGTAGGTAGTGAGGTAGATGGAAGAGTGTAGGTAGTAAGGTATAGGGAAGAGTGTAGGTAGTGAGGTATTGGGAAGAATGTAGGTAATGAGGTATAGGGAAGAGTGTAGGTAGTGAGGTATAGGGAAGAGTGTAGGTACTGAGGTATTGAGAAGAGTGTAGGTAGTGAGGTATAGGGAAGAGTGTAGGTAGTGAGGTATTGGGAAGAATGTAGGTAATGAGGTATAGGGAAGAGTGTAGGTAGTGAGGTATTGGGAAGAGTGTAGGTAGTAAGGTATAGGGAAGAGTGTAGGTACTGAGGTATAGGGAAGAGTGTAGGTAGTGAGGTATAGGGAAGAGTGTAGGTACTGAGGTATTGGGAAGAGTGTAGGTAGTGAGGTATTGGGAAGAGTGTAGGTAGTAAGGTATAGGGAAGAGTGTAGGTACTGAGGTATAGCAAAGAGTGTAAGTAGTGAGGTATTGGGAAGAGTGTAGGTACTGAGGTATAGGGAAGAGTGTAGGTAGTGAGGTATTGGGAAGAGTGTAGGTAGTGAGATATTGGGAAGAGTGTAGGTAGTGAGGTATTGGGAAGAGTGTAGGTAGTGAGGTATTGGAAAGAGTGTAGGTAGTGAGGTATTGGGAAGAGTGTAGGTAGTGAGGTATTGAGAGAGGTTCTCTCTCTCAAATTTAATTCAATTTTAGTGAGCTGTAGTGGCATGACAAAATCATGTGGTTTTGTCAAAGTATTTGTGGTAAGCAGAAGAAGCATACACAAATAAGAATGTTTAAACAGAGCAGTGATGAACAGAGCAGTGAACAGCAATATATATGGTATATATATACAGGTTTAGCTGTTTAGGTTTAGGGGTGGGGCAGATGGGGTGTGAGTGTGTGTTCAGTAGGGGTTTAGTTGTTTAGGGGTGGGGCAGATGGGGTGTGAGTGTGTGTTCAGTAGGGGTTTAGCTGGTGGGGCAGATGAGGTGTGAGTGTGTGTTCAGTAGAGGTTTAGTTGTTTAGGGGTGGGGCAGATGGGATGTGAGTGTGTGTTCAGTAGGGGTTTAGTTGTTTAGGGGTGGGGCAGATGGGATGTGAGTGTGTGTTCAGTAGGGGTTTAGTTGTTTAGGGGTGGGGCAGATGGGGTGTGAGCGTGTGTTCAGTAGGGGTTTAGTTGTTTAGGGGTGGGGCAGATGGGGTGTGAGTGTGTGTTCAGTAGAGGTTTTAGCTGGTGGGGCAGATGAGGTGTGAGTGTGTGTTCAGTAGGGGTTTAGCTGGTGGGGCAGATGAGGTGTGTGTGTGTGTTCAGTAGGGGTTTGTTGTTTATTATTTATTGACCTGTTGCTTTGAAGTGAAATCTCAATAACGACATGTATGGCTCACATGACTTACATGATAAGCGTGTGTGTGTGTGTGTGTGTGTGTGTGTGTGTGTGTGTGTGTGTGTGTGTGTGTGTGTGGTTGAGTCTTTGAGGTGAGAAAACTCTTTATAATGGTCCACTGATGGAGGACAGGCTGTGGTTTGAGTGAGGTCCACACAGCAGGACTTCACATCACAGCGAGATCTCCACCCACGTGGTGGAGGGTGTGTGTGCGATTACATTTGTAAATTCTCCTCTATCGCTCCATGTCGCGATGAGAGAGGATTTATATTTTTTTCTCCACCCCTGTTCGTAGGAAAAAATGGATCGCACTCAACAGCAGAAAAACACATCACCCCACTTACTTTGTCAATTGTTCAAAAAAATCTCAATTAACCTCACGTCTGCCAGGGTTTAGTGCCAAACGTGTAGTAGCAGACAGCGTTTCCTTTGCTTAGATTTCATTCCAAGTTCAACCTCAGTGACTAAGTCATAGACCGTACCTTGTTGTCATGGTAACTGTATTAGAGTTACTATATGTGGTTGTCTGGTGAGAATGGAGTTGATAATGACGGGTTGTGAGTTACTTTCTTGACACTCACTTTACTCTCCTCCACCTTTAATGGTGTCATTAGGAGAAAGAAGGCTATATACTTTGGCTGTTATTAATAATGTGTTCTCATTAATGTTGTTAGCGTATGGTACTAATTGCAGTACAAAAGAATATATTTAATCTCTGATGCCTTTCACACACATACACACACACATACACACACACGTTTTTGGGTTTTTCCAAAAAGTGCATTGCTATGATTGCGTCAGATGATATTTGCTGAAGGTAAATACATTTTTAACAGTCGTAGCAACAGTATGGAGTCACAAGGGAGGCCATAATATTCTGTAAAACGTTCTCACCAGAGAACTGAAAGTAAAAAAATAATTCAAAGCTTAATTTCTATGCATTTTTTCTTTCTTCCTGACTCTGGATACCCTAAGTTAAATTCAGGTGAGGCTGCAGTATTGGCATGACAAATAATGGTGCGTTTGTTTTGCCATGCAGAGTGTGACGGCTTCAAAAAATAATACAAGAGGTTGAATGTTATATAGAGTGTCAAAAAGGAAATGGTGAAGATTAAACTCTCAAGACCATCAAAATTGAAGTGGGGAAAACATCATAAATAAATAAGGAAGGGGTTTGGTGTTATGGTGGGACAGGTAGGATTTTTGTGTTATTTTATTTTTCATGTTTGTTTTTCTTTATTTTTCTTACTTTCTTACTTCATGGTTGTTTTATTGCTATGGTTATAACAAGTGCACTGTTGCAACATTAAATGCAGTGCTGCGTAATCAGTGTAGCAGTTCGTTTTAATCAGTGGCAATTTGTCCACTATGATAAAAGTAATGGTGCAGTGCTTCAGAAATATGACACCACATGACGTATGACCACATGACGTATGACCACATGACGTATGACCATATGATGTATGACCACATGAGGCATATATCACATGTTATCAATTTAAAGCAAAAGCAAAACTAATGGAATATTTCATTATAGGGAAAAAGTCTGAAAGCAACACCGATGTTTTAAAAACAATAATAAAAAAGTAAACAGAACTAAAAAAAACATAATACATAGAATTTTGCTTCCATACCTCCATATCTCCACACCTCCATATCTCTATACCTCCATATCTCCACACCTCCATATCTCCACACCTCCATACCTTCATACATCTGGCTTGTAGTGGATGGTAAAGCCAGGCTAGCAGAAGCCAGGCCTTCCCCAGTTCCTCAGAGGTGATGTGTGTCAGGGTGGGGGTTAGGGGTGATGTATGTCAGGGTGGGGGTTAGAGGTGATGTATGTCAGGGTGGGGGTTAGGGGTGATGTGTGTCAGGGTGGGGGTTGGGGGTGATGTATGTCAGGGTGGGGGTTAGGGGTGATGTGTGTCAGGGTGGGGGTTAGGGGTGATGTATGTCAGGGTGGGGGTTAAGGGTGATGTGTGTCAGGGTGGGGGTTAGGGGTGATGTATGTCAGGGTGGGGGTTAGGGGTGATGTGTGTCAGGGTGGGGGTTAGGGGTGATGTGTGTCAGGGTGGGGGTTAGAGGTGATGTATGTCAGGGTGGGGGTTAGAGGTGATGTATGTCAGGGTGGGGGTTAGAGGTGATGTATGTCAGGGTGGGGGTTAGGGGTGATGTGTGTCAGGGTGGGGGTTAGGGGTGATGTATGTCAGGGTGGGGGTTAGGGGTGATGTGTGTCAGAGTGGGGGTTAGGGGTGATGTATGTCAGGGTGGGGGTTAGAGGTGATGTATGTCAGGGTGGGGGTTAGGGGTGATGTGTGTCAGGGTGGGGGTTAGGGGTGATGTATGTCAGGGTGGGGGTTAGGGGTGATGTGTGTCAGGGTGGGGGTTAGGGGTGATGTATGTCAGGGTGGGGGTTAAGGGTGATGTGTGTCAGGGTGGGGGTTAGGGGTGATGTATGTCAGGGTGGGGGTTAGGGGTGATGTGTGTCAGGGTGGGGGTTAGGGGTGATGTGTGTCAGGGTGGGGGTTAGAGGTGATGTATGTCAGGGTGGGGGTTAGAGGTGATGTATGTCAGGGTGGGGGTTAGAGGTGATGTATGTCAGGGTGGGGGTTAGGGGTGATGTGTGTCAGGGTGGGGGTTAGGGGTGATGTATGTCAGGGTGGGGGTTAGGGGTGATGTGTGTCAGGTGGGGGTTAGGGGTGATGTGTGTCAGGGTGGGGGTTAGGGGTGATGTATGTCAGGGTGGGGCTTAGAGGTGATGTATGTCAGGGTGGGGGTTAGGGGTGATGTGTGTCAGGTGGGGGTTAGGGGTGATGTGTGTCAGGGTGGGGGTTAGGGGTGATGTGTGTCAGGGTGGGGGTTAGGGGTGATGTGTGTCAGGGTGGGGGTTAGAGGTGATGTATGTCAGGGTGGGAGTTAGAGGTGATGTATGTCAGGGTGGGGGTTAGGGGTGATGTGTGTCAGGGTGGGGGTTAGGGGTGATGTATGTCAGGGTGGGGGTTAGGGGTGATGTGTGTCAGGTGGGGGTTAGGGGTGATGTGTGTCAGGGTGGGGGTTAGGGGTGATGTATGTCAGGGTGGGGCTTAGAGGTGATGTATGTCAGGGTGGGGGATAGGGGTGATGTGTGTCAGGTGGGGGTTAGGTGTGATGTGTGTAGGGGTGGGGGTTAGAGGTGATGTATGTCAGGGTGGGGGTTAGGGGTGATGTGTGTCAGGGGTGGGGGTTAGGGGTGATTTGTGTAGGGGTGGGGGTTAGGGGTGATGTGTGTCAGGGTGGGGGTTAGGGGTGATGTATGTCAGGGTGATGTGTGTCAGGTGGGGGTTAAGGGTGATGTGTGTCAGGGTGGGGGTTAGGGGTGATGTGTGTCAGGGTGGGGGTTAGGGGTGATGTGTGTCAGGGTGGGGGTTAGAGGTGATGTATGTCAGGGTGGGGGTTAGAGGTGATGTGTGTCAGGGTGGGGGTTAGAGGTGATGTATGTCAGGGTGGGGGTTAGGGGTGATGTGTGTCAGGGTGGGGGTTAGGGGTGATGTATGTCAGGGTGGGGGTTAGGGGTGATGTGTGTCAGGTGGGGGTTAGGGGTGATGTGTGTCAGGGTGGGGGTTAGGGGTGATGTATGTCAGGGTGGGGCTTAGAGGTGATGTATGTCAGGGTGGGGGTTAGGGGTGATGTGTGTCAGGTGGGGGTTAGGGGTGATGTGTGTCAGGGTGGGGGTTAGGGGTGATGTGTGTCAGGGTGGGGGTTAGGGGTGATGTATGTCAGGGTGGGGGTTAGGGGTGATGTGTGTCAGGTGGGGGTTAAGGGTGATGTGTGTCAGGGTGGGGGTTAGGGGTGATGTGTGTCAGGGTGGGGGTTAGGGGTGATGTGTGTCAGGGTGGGGGTTAGAGGTGATGTGTGTGTCAGGGTGGGGGTTAGGGGTGATGTGTGTCAGGGTGGGGGTTAGGGGTGATGTGTGTCAGGGTGGGGGTTAGTGGTGATGTGTGTCAGGGGTGGGGGTTAGGGGTGATGTGTGTCAGGGTGGGGGTTAGGGGTAATGTGTGTCAGGGTGGGGGTTAGTGGTGATGTGTGTCAGGGGTGGGGGTTAGGGGTGATGTGTGTCAGGGTGGGGGTTAGGGGTGATGTATGTCAGGGTGGGGGTTAGGGGTAATGTGTGTCAGGGTGGGGGTTAGGGGTCATGTGTGTCAGGTGGGGGTTAGGGGCCCTGCTGGTCTTTCTGTGAATTGTTTCTCCTCTTCATTTGCACCTCAAGCACACCAGCGTCTATATACTACCATCCTCTTTCACACACACACACACACACACACACACACACACACACACACACACACACACACACACACACACACACACACACACACATACATACACACCCACAAAATTCAATTTAAAAGCCCAAACCGAATCAAAATGCTCCATATAAACACATCAATCAAATTCAAAAGGCCCAAATCGACCAAAATTTCAAACGGCTGTAGAGGGACAGTTTAAACCGTTCATAAACCAATCAAAAGAAAATTTGTACCCATGTAAAGGGTTTAATCTGATTACCTCCTAGCTGCGTTCTGTCCTCCTGGGTTCTGTACCACCTTCTCCACATAACTGCACAGCTTACCAGCTCAGCTGGACCTCTGCTTAGAGCTTATGTTTAATTCACATCACTAAAGATCTCTACCTTCTTATTTATACCATAGTGTAGATTAACAGGTTGAACTCATGTCGTCTTCTTTGGGTTTTATGGCAGTTTTGACACCGTTTGGCACACTACTACCACTTACACAACACAGTTATTCAGTCCAGTCTGGTTGTATGTGTGGGTGTCACACAGCGGTTCTGATGCAATGCACTTAAAAACCAGACCATATCCCATGTAAACTATAACAATAAACATTTCTGTCTGTCTCTCCCCCTGTCTGTCTCTCGGTGTCTGTCTCTCTCTGTAGGACTATGCCGTGAAGGAAACGTCCATCAGCAGGGCCCTAGAGGACCTGAAGGCCAACTTCTACTGTGAACTCTGTGATAAACAGTACCACAGGCACCAGGAGTTCGATAACCACATCAACTCATATGACCACGCCCACAAACAGGTGAGACTGGCACGGCCATAGGGCTCCACCCTACACGAGTCTGACCCGCCCCTTCTCCACCACATCCTCCTCATCCTCACCATGCCACTTATGGACGGGAGCCCGGAAGCACCCGAACGCGGCCTGGACACGCCTCAACGGTTCCGTTCAGACGGGAGGAGAAAGATGGAGGTGGTAAAAAGAGAGAGGAGGATGAGAGAGCGAAGAGGAGGAGGGAGAAGCCCATAGAAGAGTGTGTGAGTGAGGGATGAGGCTACACAGGCTGGCTCTGATCCAGGGGGCGTGACCCGTGTCGGCCGGCCATCTGTGTGCCATCTAAGATAAAGCGTGTTGCCGGGCGCCAGTAACCGTGCGCTCCCGCTCAGCTCTGCCGGTAACATGGCGTGCTGCCGTGACAACCCGTTGCCGGGGCCCTCCCGCCAGCCGTACACACTGTATCAGGTGCGGTAATTACGCAGCGCCGGGCCGGTGGCCGGATCACAAGCCACGGCACAGCGACGTTCCTCTCGGATCTCTTCAGGAGCGGGTCTGCCCAGTCATTAGAAGGGAAGTGCGAATTAAGAGTTACGTAATTGTAACGCCAATGTGACAGTTCAGGCAGGGGTGACTGAACGAGACCAGAGAAACAGAAACAGCGAGGGAGCGAGTGGGAGAGAGAAATGGAGAAATAGGAGAGATGGTAAGAGAAGAGAGGAGGAGGAGAGAGACTGAGGAAGTGGGAAAAATAACGAGTGGGAAGGAGAGAGTAATAGAAAGAGAGGGAGAAGAAAGAATGTTTGCATTGTATACCGGAGAGTAATTCAGACAGTGTGGAGGTGAACGCCGACACGTGCTCTCCTGATGGATTATGGTCGGTCACGTGCACGCGCTCGGTTCCAGCGTTGCATCGTGGGTGGATAACTTCGTGTCTGCGCCTCGTACAGATGTGTCTGTTCTTGTTAGTCAAGGCCGGTGTATCACAGATGAAAGGCATGCAGCTTAGAAAGAGCATTGCTAATCAACTCATTTTAGAGCCCATTTTAGCACAAGTGTGGACCATTTTGGAGAACTTTTCATTTGCTGTTTACTTAGACCGAATCCTGCAGAATGACGTGTGTGATTACTATGTGTTCACCAAATGTCAATGTGACACTAATAGTATGTTGTAGAGATTGCATTAATAACGCTTTTAATACTGTAATCAGGATCTCCTGGCAGAGTTATTGCATTAGAACACAAAAATATGTTGTAAAGATTTTCAACATTAAACATGATAAGTGACTGTATTCAAGTACGCTTTGAAAAATAACCCCATCAGTGGCCTCCTCTTTACCCACACAAAGTGCTGCACTGACTCCTCCCACACCACCTGATGTAGGTTCACATGAACCCTCTAGGACAGGACCTACAGGACAGGACCTACAGGACATGACCTACAGGACAGGACATGCTGTATCCATGTGTGTCACCACAATGTTCCTCCAGAGTAGTAACACCACCCGCTGCAGTCTGGCATGGTGTAGTTCTAAACCCCATTCTTTCTTACGGTCTCCCTTACAGGAGGGATGTGTCCCAAAATAAAACGCCTGCCAGGTTCAGCGCGATGGTTCGGATAGATGTCCAAAACTACTAAAAACAAAAATGCCTTATATAATCAGGAAGCCTGAAACTGTTATAAGGCTGATCATTAAGAAAATGCTGAGCGAAACCCCCCAGATGTCATGTGCAGCTTGGGAAACACATCAAGCATTTACTGCCAGAGAAAGGCTGGTGTGTGTGGGCACAGCGATATTACCACCTCTGTGTAATATTAGGGCAAAGGACTTGGTGGGAAGACAAAGACTCAAAATATTCAGAGTGTATAACAAAGAGGAGAGAGAGTAGCGCTGTAGCAGTGTAACATCGTGGTTAGAGCCCTGTCCCCACTGTAGAGATGCCAAGCTTTGATGGATGATGCAAAACAGAACACACACACACACACACACACACACACACACACACACACACACACACACAGGGTCTTGATGGAAACCATCAAAGCAGCAACAGAGCAGCTCAGCAGAAAACAAACGCTCTCGCCTCGAGGGAACCAGGAGCACGAGCCGTGGCCAGCCGAGGACGGTGCACGTGTACGCCCCCTGCAGGCCACACCATCTACACGCACCCGTGAAAACAAGCTGGAACCGTGAAATGAAAATTCTTTAAAACTGGCGGTGTGATTGGTGGAGAGTTAGCGAAGGGGAGAGAAGAGAGGGTGGAGATGGAGGGTGGAGAGAGGGTGGAGATGGAGGGTGGAGAGAGGGTGGAGAGAGGGTGGAGATGGAGGGTGGAGAGAAGGTGGGGATGGAGGGTGGAGATGGAGGGTGGAGAGAGGGTGGAGAGAGGGTGGAGAGAGGGTGGGGATGGAGGGTGGAGAGAAGGTGGGGATGGAGGGTGGAGATGGAGGGTGGAGAGAGGGTGGAGATGGAGGGTGGAGAGAGGGTGGAGAGGGAGGGTGGAGAGAAGGTGGGGATGGAGGGTGGAGAGAGGGTGGAGATGGAGGGTGGAGAGAGGGTGGAGATGGAGGGTGGAGAGAGGGTGGAGAGGGAGGGTGGAGAGAAGGTGGGGATGGAGGGTGGAGAGAGGGTGGAGATGGAGGGTGGAGAGAGGGTGGAGATGGAGGGTGGAGAGAGGGTGGAGAGAGGGTGGAGATGGAGGGTGGAGAGAGGGTGGAGATGGAGGGTGGAGAGAAGGTGGGGATGGAGGGTGGAGAGAAGGTGGGGATGGAGGGTGGAGAGAGGGTGGAGATGGAGGGTGGAGAGAAGGTGGGGATGGAGGGTGGAGAGAAGGTGGGGATGGAGGGTGGAGAGAGGGTGGAGATGGAGGGTGGAGAGAGGGTGGAGATGGAGGGTGGAGAGAGGGTGGAGAGAGGGTGGAGATGGAGGGTGGAGAGAGGGTGGAGATGGAGGGTGGAGAGAGGGTGGAGATGGAGGGTGGAGAGAGGGTGGAGATGGAGGGTGGAGAGAGGGTGGAGATGGAGGGTGGAGAGAAGGTGGGGATGGAGGGTGGAGAGAGGGTGGAGATGGAGGGTGGAGAGAGGGTGGAGATGGAGGGTGGAGAGAGGGTGGAGAGAGGGTGGAGATGGAGGGTGGAGAGAGGGTGGAGATGGAGGGTGGAGAGAGGGTGGAGATGGAGGGTGGAGAGAGGGTGGAGATGGAGGGTGGAGAGAAGGTGGGGATGGAGGGTGGAGAGAGGGTGGAGATGGAGGGTGGAGAGAGGGTGGAGATGGAGGGTGGAGAGAGGGTGGAGATGGAGGGTGGAGAGAGGGTGGAGATGGAGGGTGGAGAGAGGGTGGAGATGGAGGGTGGAGAGAGGGTGGAGATGGAGGGTGGAGAGAGGGTGGAGATTGAAGGTGGAGATGCCTCCCTCCAGAACAGTGTCTGCTCCTGAGCAACACTGCTGCATATTTCAGTGCCCACATAGTCCCCAGTCATTTAGTAGGAGTGTGTGTGTGTGTGTGTGTGTGTGTGTGTGTGTGTGTGTGTGTGTGTGTGTGTGTGTGTGTGTGTGTGTGTGTGTGTGTGTGATGTCTGTCTCACTGCCTATCATCATGCATCTCCAATGGCTAAGCGATTCTTTCGGGTACTACCATGAAGCCTGCTGTCATATCAGTAATGAGACTGAGAGAGCAGACAGACAGACAGACAGATAGACAGATAGATAGTTTTATTGATCCTGAGGGAAATTACAGAGAGAAAAGTAGAAACAGAGACAAACAGAAGAAAAAAGGAAGAATTATCACAGGACGAATTCGCCAGACTAAAAAAAAAGGGGGGGTTGGGGGGGGGGGGGGGGGGGGGGGGGGGGGTTGGGTTGTACACAAGGAAGCCACAGCACAAGTTCAAAAAGTTCTCTTGCACACCAGGGAGGGAATCCCCTGTTTGTCTTCCACACTCTGGAAGTGGGAGAGAGATAGATAGAGAGGGAGGGAGAGAGAGAGGGAGAGAGATAGAGAGGGAGGGAGAGAGAGAGGGAGAGATAGAGAGGGAGGGAGAGAGAGAGGGAGAGAGAGCCTGCAGATATGGGTTTCAAGCTCATCTATATTTCATAAGCCCCAATCACAGAGGGCTGTGAGGAAGGATTCTCGATTTCTCCCTCCCCCTCTCTCTTTTTCTCTTTTTCTCTTTCTTCCTCTCAATTTCTTCCGCCTCTCATTTCTTCTCTCTCTCTCTCACTCAGGAATCTCAGGCTCCAGCTCATCCGGGCACACGTGTGTGTGCATGCATGCTTGTATATGTGTGTGAATGTGTGTATGTGTGTGTGCACGCATGCACGCTTGTATAAGTGTGAATGTGTGTGTGTATGTGTGTGTGTGTGTGTGTGTGTGTGTGTGTGTGTGTGTGTGTGTGTGTGTGTGTGTGTGTGTGTGTGTGTGTGTGTGTGTGTGTGTGTGTGTGCATGCGCTACTATAAAAAGCGAAGGGTCTGCTTAATGTTGAATAAATAGCTGAGGGAGTGTAGCTGGTGTGTGTGGAGGGTCTATCCTCAGGGCCTTCAGCAGGGTTGAGGAGGACTCACTGAAGCAGAGGGGAGGGGAGATGTATTTTTAACAACACACAAAGCTGTTCGTTTGTCCTTTGACAAAGCAGCCTGCATGTGGGCGGGCGAAAAGTGGAAAGTGTTTAATAACTAACAAGCAGCATCACCCCCCCCCCAAGCTATGGCTAAGAATAACGGAATGAATTCAGCTGATTCATAAAGGCACCCGGGATGCTTTTAGATGCCTTGCGAACAGGTCAGTGACAGACTTTCTGTCAAAGTTTTCAGACTCAGACAGATCTGAAAGTTTCGTTTTCCAGACGGAGGCTTCAGGACTTCAGGACATTCAGAGCCCGGGGGGCACTTGAGCTGTTTGGTAACCAAATATTACACCCTGCCACTTTACATCTGTCCACACATAGTGCCACACAACTCATATTTGCTTTTATTATCTTTGAAAAACATACTAACCTATAGACGTGCGCTGGTGAACTGCAAATCACCAGGGTGAAACCTATAGTGTCATATGACTGCAGGTTCTGTCTCTGTCTGCCTAGCTGTCTGTCTGGCTGTCTGCTTCCCTGTCTGTCTGCCTGTCTGTCTGCCTGTCTGTCTGCCGGCTTAAAGCTGCCAGTATCTCTCTGGATCCTCTATCTGTGTAGCTGCAGATAGCGAAGAGGTTGACAAATACCTCAGAGTGACTGCATCCGGAGCGGAAGAGGGGCTGGAGCCTAAATTATTCAGCACGTCAACATCACCGTACACGATTAATGTTTCTCCAGGGCTCACCGTCCGTGCGGATCAAAGCCCAGACACAAAGCTCCTTAGTGTTCCTTCCCTCCATCTCCTGCTCCCAATCTCCTGACACACACACACACACACACACACATAAACACATACACACGCGCACACATCAAAGAACCTCATGCCCTTATCCTCTCGGGCACCTCACATGCAAACTCATTAAAAGACAGGTGCACATACATGCAAAAAACACACACACACACCTCCCACAACGTAGCAAAACACTTAACCTGACAGGCTGTCATCTTCTGAAACAATGGCCGTCCGGATGTGTGTGAGCAGACAGGATTTGCCTCACCAAAACGCCACTCCGAATCCCTTCGGCGTTCAGGCCGAGGTGGAGGAGGGAAGTATTTCATGTGGATTTACCTGCCCGCGCACAGTCGGGCCGGGTATGGGATAATCCACATGCTTCTGCTATCCTCCAGGGGAGAGGAGAAAGTGGCAGGCTGACTTTAGTGCATAATCGACACTAAGCAGAGGTGATGGGGCCCTGGATGGGAAATCTGGGCCAGGCTCCTGTGCTCCTTTAACCGCTCCCTTAGCTGAAAGCTTTCAAGACAGGATTCCAAAAGAGCAGTAGGCCCGAGTGGAATCTGAAATCCCCAAACAGGTCCGCGTTGTGGATTTCCATCGGATTTCTGAGGTTGCCTTGCTTTCATTATGCCTCTCTATAGGAAATCTATTCTACCCCTCTCGCGTCCTCTCTATCTTGTCGCCAGGCTCATCTTCGTCTGAACCCCCATCCCTCTCTCTTTCTTCCACTCGTGTGTGTGTGTGTGTGTGTGTGTGTTTAGAAATCCTATGGGATTATGTGCACTTAAGGCAATGACCGAGTGAGTTTTTAAAATTTATTTTCTCTTTCTCAAGTGCACTCTAGAGACCTGTTATCGGCTCCGCCTCCAGCCCCGCCCCCAGGCCTTGCTCCCAGCTCCTCCCCCAGGCCATAGCTTCCTGTAGGAGAGCATGCTCAAACGACCCCCAGGCCCGGCGTGGTCTCGTCTCCAGCTTCAGGACGTGCACCACGCGGGCTGGGCTCGCTCACAGGCGCTGTTGTTGTTGTTCTTGTTGCTCTGAGATAATTGTGGCTGACGGCCGTCCCTCATTAGCGCGCGCTGACGATCTCCACCGACCCGCCGTTCCTGCTGTTCTTGTCACCGTGGAGGGGATGAGGCCTGAGGTGTCACAGGGGTCTGTGGAAGGTGTTTGTCACCGGTGTCCTTCAGCTAGGGTTTATGAGCACACACGGGTCACACACCGCCATCTCAACACTGCTATCAGGCATTACAGAACGACATGCTCTTTAAAGGAGGAATGCCAGAACCTGCTGCTTCAGCTCACAGTGGGGCTGTTGTTGAGAAACACAAAGCAAAAAAACTAAAGTAAAATAGTGATAGAACCACAACAGAGTTTTCTTTTAAAAAGCTGTAGTCATACTGTGTCTTTGCTGAACAAATACAAAACTACAAGTCTCTTTTTGTGCCTTCACGGTCACACACATACAAGCGCACACATACAAAACTTTGGGACCACAGGCAGTACACCACACAGCCTCTGGGCACCAATAAAACACATCAGGATTGGTCAAGGAGGCATCAGCTAATACAAAATAATGGCTGACAGTGCAGAGGGTATGAAAGTATGAAAACTGCAGCTCACAGCCAGAATTCAAAGCGCTATGATTTCCTATTTCTCTTTTACTTCCAGCTGTGTGAAAACACAGTAAAGTGTGGTCAGAACTGTATGTGGGAATGAGGCAGAATGAGTGGCACACTGCTCTCATAGCTACGTCTAGAGTTAGCATATACTGTTAGCATATACTGTTAGCATCGTGTTCTTGATCAGAAATCAATTGGATCCCATGAAATAATAAGCTAATGATGAAAGTGATGGTTAAATAATAGTTAGGGTTGGTATATGAGGGTTGAGGTTGACATGTGAAACAGAAATATTATTAAAGTTGCAGAGATATTATGGGGACATTGGGGACCAAGTTGAGTTTTGAATAAGATGAATTAGTTGAATAAGTTCAATAAGGGTTTCTCCAGATATACAAATAAAAAGGAAATACAGTAAACAATAAAAAGAAAGGAGAGTTTGATGACCACTGAGAGATGAATGTAAATATATAGGTTATTTTTAAAGTTTATTTATGCTACAAAGGAAAAGGTCATCAGTTACAAAACAAACGATTTACATCACTGATCTGCGGGGAGTAGTGTGCAACCCGAGGTTCCCAAACCGACATTTTCACTCTGATTTAGTCTCTCGTGTCTCCTGGAGAAACCAACTCTGGAGTTCCGAGGAGAGCGTTCCGTCTAGGGCAGACAGAACGAGCCAAGAATAGTCTCATGCTCGTGAGTCTTGAAGCAAAGCCATTAGCAGCCATCGCTGTGCATAAGCTCCCCCGCTGGGAGACGTCAGGGCGTTCGGACAGGGTGCTTTACTTAGACACAGACACGTGGGCATCTCTTTCAGCTTCCTAAAGAGCGTGGATTTTGTACATACATGATCCGAACCCCTGAGACACACCGAGACATCTCCTGCGGGGCTCGAAAAGCGAGACGTCGAGATTCCCGAACGCCACGACAGAACGCCCTGTCATTGTGGCTTCGGCGGTTCGAACTCCCATGATGCCACAGTCGTCCTTGGTCAGGACCGCAAGCCGGCAGGACTTGGCGCTGCTCTCCGGGTGGGCGGGATGGCGTTATTCTGCGCCTCGTCAGTCGGAGCGACACCGGCCCACCGTGGGCGACCGTGTCTTAGTGCTTGCCAACGAGGGCAGTTAGCGCTTTCCTCCGAGCGGGATCGGCTGCCCCGTGTTGCGGTGTCGGCCTCGGCTCGTGGAGACACGCCGCTTGCCTTCGCGTGTCTCAGAGGAAGCACGTGCTTCTAGAACCCTCCGCGGCTGCTGGCAGAGGGTGAGCTGGCTGGTGGCTGGTGGCTGGTGGGTGGGAATTGGCAGACACTAAAGTTGGAAGAAAAGTGGGATAGAGAGAGAGAAGTTGCCCTTTGATATTTTCATCAACTGTGGGGTAACACAGGGGTAGCTGAGGGTCAATCCACTGGACATTGAAGACACGACAGTGAGAGGCTCTCTGTACACTCAAGCTCCTGTTGTTGTCAACAAGTGAGGTTACCATGGTTATTTACAGCTTGCTGTCATTAGCTATAATTCATGAGGTTGTGTGTGTGTGGGGGGGGGGGGGGATTTGCACAGATGAGCACCATTAAGTGCAACTTCATAAGCAAAGCCATAGTCACAGTGTAGTCAGGAGACACAGACATACAAGCAGAAAACACTAAACCACGGCGATCCAAGAACATAAAGACAAAGACAGATCAGGACGTCCCACGACAGCCGACAGGAAGCCAATCGGTATATATACACGGGTATATATACATTAGCAGGAAATGAGACACAGGTCGACACGGTAAAGGGCAGAGATAATGAAACACGACACAGGGCAAAGGCAAGACAAAACAGAAGCATAGCCACACGGTGCTAGCGCTGACATCACTAGACTGATTCCAATGGTGCGAGCATAATTGTGTTAAAATCATGGTTCATGCATCAACATATAATGGCCCCAACACCAAACAGCTCTCACTCTGCCCCCAATTAAATCAGGTGCCGAAGCATACAAAACTACACATAAAAAAGCTGCTGTGCAGCATTATGGGAGATCCAAACCCAGTCCTCCTAACCTAACCTTCAGTCCTACCAAGACTTATCCGAGGAACACTGCGTTCAAAAGAACTTTCTTGGCAGTGTGCAGACTCAGAAGTTTTGCTCATGACAGAATCGGTCCTTCCTCGGCCACAAAGGTCCGCACGGGAGCCAGTGATGTCTATCCCAAAAAAATCAAACCAAGACTGTGTGGACCTAGTATAGCCCGTTGACTACCTTAACCGTAGGGTCATTAACCCCTCTCTCTCTCTCTCTCTCTCTCTCTCTCTCTCTCTCTCTCTCTCTCTCTCTCTCTCTCTCTCTCTCTCTCTCTCTCTCTCTCTCTCTCTCTCTCTCTCTCTCTCTCTCTCTGGCATCTGTAAAAGAACCCATCTCCACTCCCTTAGATTATATCCATGAGTCTCTCCTGGTTGATTTGCAGGTAAAAAAAAACAACCTGCGAGTTCTTTAAGGCCGTCCGTGTTCCACGAGCAGCACCGGGGGAGATAGTACGGGCCGGGCTGTCCTCGCTATGCTCTGCTGCTAACGGCGACATTTTTTTTCTCGGATCTTCAAAGGCTGAAGTGGCTTTTTGAACCTCTTCAGGACGCGGCGGTTCTCCGACCGTCCTCATGGGAGACCTGATAAGCAGCACGATGTCGTCCGCGTCGGCTAAAAGCTTCTCTGACAGCTCTCCCTCAGACAGGGCTCCCCGAACCACAAGCGCTTTGTTCCCGCTGTCGCTCAG
The DNA here is from genome assembly GCF_052324685.1 of Brachyhypopomus gauderio. Classification (NCBI taxonomy): domain Eukaryota; kingdom Metazoa; phylum Chordata; class Actinopteri; order Gymnotiformes; family Hypopomidae; genus Brachyhypopomus; species Brachyhypopomus gauderio. The sequence continues at coordinate 30,496,086 of NC_135217.1, forward strand.
ACGAACACGTGCTGCGGTTACTAGGATATTATAGGCCCCAACATCTCAAGCCTTGGCATTCTCCAGCAGGGAAAGGTCATCCAGAACTCCACGGAGCTTCAGTAAACTAAGCATGTCAGTGAACACACACTATATATAGAAAACCAACTTCACGTATAAGAACAACCCTTTCTTATGCCAGTGAAACTACCCCCATCTGAGGTGTCTGGGCCTTGTCTTATGAAAGTGTTGAAAGTTATCGAACATAGAGTAGTACCCCTAAAACTAATCACTAATACTAATTATCAGTGAATGCTGTGGAGAACGTTTTCATACACTGAGAAGAAGGGGTGCAGAACTTCTTCCCTCCGAAAAAAACATGGAATTCATGTTGGACCAGAAGCCTTTAGAAAACTCTTCTGTCGTTTGGTTGCAGACCAGGTGACCTGCCTACAGAGTGCTCTCGAGCAGCAGGGGTATGATGATTAAACTGGGAACACGCTGTAAACGAGCTCCCTTTCAGCCTTTTTCTGGTAAACATGGCGGATCACCAAGCCAGCGACTGGGGCCTTGCGCCATAACGGCTGTTATAAAGAGCGCGCGTGATATAATGTCTCACCTGTCTGGAACTCCAAGCCACCGATCACCTTCCTTTCTCCAAACTTTCTATCTTGTCCAAAAGAGACTGTGCTAGGTGCATGTAATTCCAGGGAGAGAGAGGAGAGAGAGAGAAGGAGGGAGAGATAAAGAGAAAAAGAGAAAGGGGTGGGGGCTTGTCCCTCTGAGGCTGAGAGGCTGAGGTGGTTCTTGTTGTCTTCTGGCCTTGTCAAAAGCCCGGTGATCTCTAGGGCCCGGGTTACCCAGCTGGGCTTCCTCATTCATCTCCACCTGCCAGAGCCTGATAAAAGAACAAGAGAATAGAGTGTTAAAAAAGGAAAGAGAGAGAGATTGAGAGAGGGAGACAGAATGAGAGAGACATAGAATGAAAGAGAGAGAAATATACAGAGAATGTGAGAGAAAGACAATGAGACAATGATAGCGAGAGAGAGAGAGAGAGAGAGAGATGACTCATTGTGAGATTCTCAAAGGACTGGTTTTACCTAAGGGAAGACTGGTCAGGAACCATGTTAGTCATTGGAAATGTATACACACACATACATACAGACGTGCACACAACAGGGCGGCATTAGATGGCATCGAGAGTGAAAGTTGCATCTCTGTGTGTAACTTTGTGTTCATATGCATTCATTTCAGGTGCGTGTGCGCATGTGTGTTTATTCATGCACGCACGTGTGTGTTTTTGTTGGTACGTAGGGATGCCGTTTAGAAAATGAAAAATATACATTAAGGGTCTGAGCGGCTCAACTTCGCCGTGGCTGGAACACCTTGAACTGGTTCCAGTCTGATCATGCCGTGTGTTCTACCCACACGGGTGTGTGGGTCTTCGCCGCGAGGTCGTGTGTTGGAGCAGGCTGGGCTGCTGGGGGCCTGCGTCAGGCTGTTCAAGGCTGCCTCAGAAGCACAGCGCCGTGGATGTGTCAGAGCAGCGGCCCCCCCGTGGGCCGGCCGCAGGCTCCACGCTCTCCCCTCTGCCGCCCCACACCTGCCTCGCACGCTCGCCTCTTAACGAGCCCATTAGCGGTTTAAAAACGGCTGTGTGAGAATGAAGAAAAGGTGGGAAATTTGTATGGGAGAGCCTTTGGGGGGGGGCAGGGCACTGTGGTCTGTGCCAGGCTGGGTGTGGGGGAGCTCTGTGCCCTGCGGTTAAAACAGATGTGAAGCGCGCTGCAGGAAAGATAGAATAGCTAATGCATGTGGAGTCAACACACACATACACACACATTCAGGCCTGGACTTATCTACACAAACCCAAAAAGCCCGACACACTGACAAACACACAGATACGCTGGGTTCTTTAAATGCATACAGTTTGCAATAGTAACTTGCATGGTCAAGTTTCACCCCAAAGTCCAGCTTTGCATGTCCACATTGCACGTCCCTTACGAAACACGTTTGAACCGTTAAGACGCTACAGGGCTTCTCAAAAGGTCAAACGCACCCACGGTGACCGTAAATAGACCTGGCGGTGCCGGGCAGCATCCACAACATCAGTCCCGGTGACCCTGACCGAGCACCGCACTATCGCTAGCTGGTAGCCGTCCCTCCACGTTCCTGGAGAGCCGTGGCTCTGGGTGACACCTCCTGACTAAGGCTGTTAAAGGGAACAGAGATGTTTCAGCTGATTAGCGTGCAGCCTGTCCACGTATCCGGCTCCAGCGTGTTAGACAAATCAGCTAATCTCCACTGAGAGGCAGAGGCCACGCTCGGTTTAAGCTGTCGGGTGAGATTTCACACTGACGTCCTCTTGTGTGTAACCACAGGTGGAAACGTATGCTGTCTCGCGATTATCCAGACTGTGGAGGCTGCAGCAACTATACACAAACATAGCAGGACAGGAGAGAGAGTATAATGAGACTGATTCAAACCGTTCTGCAGAACCAGGCTGCCGTAATAGTGTGTTTGACCCAACTGGTTAATTATACCCGCTCCCCTAACTGTAGCGTTCCTGAAGGAACCCATTGTCTCCCCTAACTATAGCGTTCCTGAAGGAACCCTTCCAACTATCGGAAAGCCATTTTAAAGCTTCACTTTGAGGAGAAAAAAAGGTTTTGCCACCATATAAACTCATTTATACATTTGTGCGTGCGTGCTTTTGTGAATGTGTGTGTGTGTCTATAACTGTCTTTCACATTGCGTGTGTGTATATTGTTTTATGACATTGTGTGGGCATGTGACATTAATATTCGGCTGGAGAGGTTCCGTGTTGCGCTGTGGGGATTGTTAATCTGTTAATTAACACTCATTACTCAACTTTCATAAACAGCAGCTTCATCGAAGAATTAATCCATCTCTTTATTTTGTATATACTATTCATCACCATGTTTGCCTGTCTGTACACGATCTATAAGTAGAACCACATATGAATCCTATATTAATTTCTCCATTTAAAATTTATTATCATTGGTATTTTTATTACAGCTATAAATGCCTTGAAGAGGCCTGTCATTCTGTATCCGAGACCAGGAGATAAACCAATAAGCAAATCTGCACAAGTTAACTGCAATGCCAATCAAAAAGGAATCAAGATGCTTTATTTTCACTGACCGGTTGTCTTCATCACTAAATAAATATTCATAATTATATACCCAATCTTTTCTTCAGCTCCTCATTAAAACACACTTAGGCCGTGCAGTGCTTTCGCAGTCATCACTTACCAGCTAGAGTAATAGCTGTGTCTCTTCAGGCTATCTTGTCTAGAGGCAAATCCCCGCCCCGGACTCCGATCGATTAGCCTGTTAGTGTTTGATCCTTAGCGAGTAAGAGGATTGATTAAAAAGACGGAGAGGTCGAAGGTCAATGAGGGAGCAAGGAAACAGAGTTTTGCTTGTTAACCTCGCTTGGTGGCTGTTTCAGTATAGGCCTACCGAACGAACAGAACGAACCAGAACAGTATGAAAGAATTATTATCTCACGTCAAATCGCTAGCGATTCGTGGTACCGTTGTGGGCGAGTAGATATGGTAGGCTCCATCTTGACCGTCTGTAAATGAATGTCAGTATGACATCTTAACACTCCGTTTTCACTTTTTGTGATTGATGTGTTGAATGAGTCAGTTGAATTGGTGGTGTTTCGACACTCCATAGAAAGACCAACACTGCTGTAAGAGCCGTGGAACTTGAAAGACAAAAATGATTTATTTTGAAATGATTCTCACGTTTCACTGCATGTTCCTTTTGTTTTACCAAAAAAAAAACATGAATCACGCGGCACACAGAAGTAACTTAAACAGTTTCCTGCTGTACAATTGAAACGCACGCTTTTGTTCCGACGTCCATCAATTATTCACAAGACAGATGTTTCATTTTAAATTATCTTTCAAGGACAGAATCTTAAACATTTTAAATGCAAGTATTCAAAGTTGATTACGAACAGACTAACAGTATTAAAAGTGATTACCTTCATTTTCAAGTAACACAAAAATAAAATAAAAGAACACTGCTTTACAACATTTCTAAGCAAAGATTTGATGAGTGGAAATTCACTTTATGAAGATTCAAAATGACATCAACAGCACTGGGAAAGTACTGTGATTGACATGAAGTTTCCAATTCAGTGAAAACCCGTCACAGATGTCAGTTCCGTTGCTGCTTGATACTTTTATTGTGAATGTATCAAATCCATGTTGACTTTGTACACAAAAATCCACTTCAAGTGTTTTGAGTGCTTTCACGTGGTGGTCTATGACTGCAGAATACATGGTGGTCTATGAATACAGGATGCGTGCTGGTCTATGAATACAGGATACATAGTGGTCAATGAATACAGGATACGTGCTGGTCTATGGATATAGGATGCTGATGGCCTGTGGAAAAAAGGATGCATGGTGGTCTATGGATATAGGATACGTGCTGGTCTATGGATATAGGATACGTGCTGGTCTATGGATATAGGATACGTGCTGGTCTATGGATATAAGATACGTGCTGGTCTATGGATATAGGATGCTGATGGCCTGTGGAAAAAAGGATGCATGGTGGTCTATGGTTACAAGATGCATCATGCTTTTGAGCTAAAGAAGGCATTAGGCTACAGTCTCTGGATGAATATTCTATATATATGATTCTATATATATATTTTACATGGGGGTCACACTTTACTTTGTTTACAAACCCTGGTTGCATTTGTATGTACATGATTTGCTTGTGTCTGTGTGTGTGTCTGGCATCTATTAAAAACACACTGTGTGCCTTGATTGTGTGTGTGTGTGTGTGTGTGTGCGTGTGTGTGTGTGTGTGTGTGTGTGCGTGTGTGTGTGTGTGTGTGTGTGTGTGTGTGTGTGTGTGTGTGTGTGTGTGTGTGTGTGTGTGTGTGTGTGTGTGTGCATCTACACATATGTGCATTTAGTTCCCCTTCTCCCTTTAAAGCAATCATCATTAGTGGGTTTTTGTCTCTGCGGGGAGCCGAGATCTCGCCTGTACACCATCGCCAGCTGTCGCCATGATGGAGCAGAGCAACACCATCCTCCATGGCACTCTTCACACCTCCTCAAATTGCTCCTCAAATTGTGTGTGTGTGTGTGTGTGTGTGTGTGTGTGTGTGTGTGTGTGTGTGTGTGTGTGTGTGTGTGTGTGTGTGTGTGTGTGTGTTTGTGTGGGAAGTGCGGAGGAGGATATAATGACAAGCAGAAAAACAAAAGTGCTTGAAGCTATCGGCGCGGTGCGGAGCGGAGCAGGCCACTCTGACTGGTGTCAGTTAAAGCTAACGGTATTATTCTCCAGCTCTGTTTTCATGTAGAAGTGTGCTTTATGGCATGGAAGAGCCCAACAGCTCCAGACAGTAAGGAGGGACTACGGAGGCCCTGAATGGGAGACAGGAAGGCTAGAATGGCAGCTACGTTCTCATCGCTCGTCCCCAGTCAAATCCAACGCTCGAACCTTCTTCATTTCCCTGCTGTGCCTCGTCAAAGTATCTAGTGGAGTTCCCAGTGCCTCCTCCCCCTTTGTGTCGGGCGAACACGCATAGACACTACTGACACTTTTATTGCTTTCTGATTACATTTAGGCTCCGCTGAAGCACTGCTTATTTTGCTTATATAAAATTACATTTTCCACATACAAATAAAGATTATTATTATTATTATTGTACACCTCCCGGAGGACAAGGGTGTCTCCGATAAACAGACAGCCATCACTCCATGTGTTCCACGAGTCCTCGGAGTACATCTCAGAGTTACTGAGTATATATGATTCCACATGCCGTGCAACAGTGGCAAGTGTAGATTTGTGACAAGCCGAGTCTAGTCACAAGTGATTATTTATTGGACTTCTTGGTGGATTTCCTATGCATTTCCTATAAATTGTTATACATAGACTACAGACTAACATGCCCATTGTCTCCTCCTGTCTGTACAATGTCCAATTGTGATTTGCGTCTCATGTCTCTCCTGGCAGAGGCTCAAGGAGCTGAAACAGAGGGAATTTGCGCGCAACGTCTCATCGAAGAGCTGGAAAGACGAGAGGAAGCAGGAGCGGGAGGTGAGACGACTCCATCGGCTCGCGCTGCTCAAACAGCAGAGGGACAGGTGAGGTTTCTCACCACAGCTCACTGCTGAGATCAACGCAGACCACCCTCATCACCTTACACTTTTTTTCGGTAGCATGTTACATTCAACACTGTCATGTCTCTTAATTAACAGCCATTAGGAAAGGTGACTTCTCCACCTTTCGCACATAAATATCTAGTAAATGAGAGCGGTTGCTGTATGTTCTTTTCTGTTTTGACAGCTCCAAGTTAAAGAGCGTGAAGCGAAGAGTTGCAGCCAGAGACAACCGGCAAGAGAATGTCCGACTGAAGAGGAGTGACAAGGCAGGGCCACGCCCAGTCTCCGCCCAAGCCCAGAGACAGGCCCCTCCCTCCCCGGATGTCACTCCCAAAAGCTCCGTCACCGATAATGAGCCGTCAAATCGATGCTCTCTCCGGGCTCGGCACTCCTCACCGCTGCCTCAGACCCCGAAAGGTCACCGGCACCCCAGGACGGGAATCTCATTCTGTTTCTTCCGACGTGCTCAGCTGAAATTGGACTCATGTGCGTCGGTATTCAGCGACGCCCTGGACGACGCCAACGACCACCTGGAACTCCAGCAGCAGCGACAGAGACTGACCCTACGGGCACTGCACTCCCGATCACCGTCGCCCACGCCAGGCCAGGAAGACCACGACCTCCCCCTGGACCCGGCTTCCTCCGGCACCTGTGCACAGAAGGGAAAACAGCCAGATCATCCGGATCGGCAGCCGAGCCCGGACCTCCGGGCGAGCTGTTGCATAACAAGGCAAGAGAGGCGAAGCCGACCTGATACACGTGCCCCGGAAGCGGAGAGACAGCCGGCTGCTTCAGAAGACACAACGTCTGAGCGGGGCCAGAGACAGGTGGGAGTTTGTGGGGGAGGGGTGGAGAGGAGCAGCCAATCAGGCCCCGGTCCTGCTGCTCACACAGATGGAGCGGGAGGTGCGGTTCCTGACCACCCCCACATGCACACAGACTCCCACCGAGACCCACAAAAACGAGACAGACAAGATGCCGCGTGTGCAGACGATTGTCTGCCGGACCAGGCCGGGGACGACCCGGGCGGGAGACCCCTCTCTTTCCTAAACGTCCTCAGCAGGGACGGAGAGTTTGTGCAGTTCACCTCCGACGAGCCCCGCGTGCCTTTCAGCTCTGACCTGCCAGGATTGGGTTCAGGACACTCGGAGGACGCAGGCGGCCGCGGAGTCTCCGGCTCCTGCAAGCGCCCGGGCAGAGCCGTTCGCACGACCCGGAGGGATCGGCAAGATGAGTTAGCCGTTTCAAAACTAAAGAGGTCAAAACGCAAGCAATGCGTGCGAACCCGTGTGCGCGAATTTGACTTGGGTGGGAGGCAGCAGGCGGGTTTGCCTGGCAAACACCGCCGATCACCCGTAGGCTTGCACGTGGTGATCAGTGAGGGGGGGTGCCAAGTGAGAAGGCGCAGGTTCGGGAAGAGGAGGAGGAGGAGGAGGAGACTGGTGAGGGACGAAGCTCCAAACGGGAGCGACACTCCGGGCCTGAGCCTGAAAAGCGTCGTTGTGAAGTCCGGTGCCGGACCGGCGGTCCGGAGGAGGAAGCGTCGGAAGCTGCCGGCTGCCGTCCGCCCGACAAAGCGGGGAGCTCGCCCTCCGTCCGTCCGCAGCGTCCCGGGGTATGGAGACGACCACCGGTGGGGTGGTGACTTCGGCGAGGAGAAGCGAGACGCCACCGCGCGGGCCCACGGAGACAAGGCCAGCTCCTGGGGTGTCCCCTCCGATCTGAGCTCGGATGGAGAATGGCCCGGCAGCCAGTGGGGCAGATTCAGTCCTGCCCCAGGGTCGGTCTCCTGCCGTCCCTGGAGGAGAGGACGCAGCCAGCCGTGGCCGTATGTCAGGAAATCCGTTTACGACTTCCCATGCTATGGTTACAGTCATGAGTCAGAAAGCCCGGTCAGAGGTGCGGAATACAGAGATGACTACTGGGATTACAGATACAACGAAATCCATAGGGAAAGGAATTACTCAGAGGTTTACGACAGCCCTTGTGCTGTAGAGCGGACGCGCAGTTTTAGGAAACACAAGAGGGTTGTAGACGATGACAGATGTGGAGAGTGCCAAGAGGTTAGCGCAAAGAGGATCTGTTTCATCCGAGACCGCAGCAGCCCTGGCCCCCAGGACCCAGGAGGTGATTGGTGGTGTGAGAGGCTCAATCCTGATCACAGGAGCTACAGGGAAGGAGAAAGGTTCTGGTTAAACACGGAGATCAATCACGACAGGGGTCACGAGCGGCCCAGCCCCAGGTCCCGACCCAGTCCTGCTTCCTCCAGCACCACGAGCGTTTCAGACCTGAGCGGAGAGTACGGCTCACATGTGAAACTATCGTATTCTGGACGGGGCCAGACGCATGATAGCAGATCGTCATGGTCAGCAGCGAGATCTCCAGTGACCAAAGTTTCTCATTCTTTACGGAGAGAGAGGAGACACTCACTAACCCCCACACCCACTGCGAGGCGGGAGGGAATGCAAATGGACACTCAACTTGTTACTTCTGATCCAGGCGAAAAACAGGAACCTGGTGCACCAGACTCTGAATCAACCGGTTTGACAAAACAGAGCACAACAGCTGACAAAAAGCTTTCAGGTAACAGAGCACGTAGCCTTTTACTCCCCTTGATAGGAAAGCTCCCCTCCATGAAGAGAGGAATAAGAGCTCACAAAAACAACCGTAGCAATAGACAAGCTCACGATCCTGAGAGCCACGGAAGATCTGAGCCTGGAGTTGTGGGCTCAGACACGCCCACACAGACATTAGAACATATTTCGAACTCATCACATGCTCATCCACCGACCACTTTCCAGGAGATCCCTGTGACCCCGGAGCAGAAAGGTCAGAGTGCCACGTCCCATGAAAACCACGTTGGGACACTTCTTCAGACACCCGAGCCTTTGGGGATCAATCCACCGAGGAGCCCCACCCCTCCCTTGACACAAAAGCCAATCACGTTTACTGAAGAAGAGATTGACAAGTACAGACTCCTGCAACTTCAAGCCCAGCAACACATGGAGCAGCAGCGTCATCTCCAGGAGCAGCAGGGAGATCTGATGCCCACAGACACGCTTCCTCTGGGCTGCACGGACGCCCCGGAATCCACAAGCCAGCCTGCGGATGCCGTCCGTGTCTCCTACACCGCGGTCCCACCTGTGGCGCTCTCTGCCTTCCCGTCATCCTCCGCGTTCACGCCGACCCACGCCGTTCCCCTCCACCCGGCCCTCCCCCACCCCTGCCTCGCCCCTTTGCCACTTCCCGCCCCCTTCTTCCCAGCCCCGCCCACGGCCGTGCTGCCGGCGGCCCACCCCCTCCACCACCTCCGCTCACGCACCCACCTCCCCGGTTTGGTGCTCCACCCGTTGCCTGGTGCCGCCCTGCTGCCGGCCATGCTCGCTCCCACGCCCATCGCTGCCGCCATAGCCACAGCCAGCACCCTGCGTCTCCACCCGCTTCTACACCCTCTGTTCCACAGCCAGGAGCTCCAGCCCCAGCCTGGTCCTGCCAGCTAGTCCTGGTTGTGAAACGTCAAATCAAGAGAGAAAAGAAAAGAAAGCGCGCACACGCTGTTAAAGTATCGACAGTTAGACAGGCAGCCATACTCTGGCCATACTCTGGCCATACTCTGACACTGGCTGCCCACCAGACATGGACTGCCCCTTTCGCCTCAGCCAGAGTGTTTTGCTTGTTTTCTTTCTTGTTTATTTGTCTGTGTGTCTCTACTGCGTCTGTGAATGGCGGTACGTGCTGGCCTGCCTCTCCCACCCTCCGTCCTTTCTGTCTGCATCTTAATTTGAGCATATGAGTAAATGTTTCTACCCTGTTTACTCTGCGCTGTAACCCGTGGTTTGATGGCAGCTCGTCTGAAGACACTTTAATTAGCACACGGCATTTGCATATCATTAGGGATATGCTAATTGGAGGGTTATTTTCATCCAGGTCTGAGAGCCAGCGGTGAGGATATCAGGGAACCGAGGCGAACCCCTGGACACTCTGTGAATTCAGGGGATTTAAGAAAATGTTTTCAGCATTGTAGTGATCACAATTCACAAAAAAAGGACGAAAGCTCAGACCGAAAAGCAAATTACGCACGTGACTCCTCGTGTCCTGTAAACCACACACGTTGTTTTTCTCTCTGTCGTTCAGTGCAGGGAAGAGAAACACCTGACCTAACATCCCTGTTTTCAGTCTATTGATAATGTTTTGAATCCCTTTCAAGGTCTATTGCCTTCAAGTGTGTAAATGTACTGTACTTTCTTATGAACATGCAACTATTTACCAACAAAATATGTGTAGGTCCTACCATGCCCTCAGCTGAACTATGTATATTTCAGAGACTTTGTATTTACACTTATTTTGTTAGAGCCAAGCATTTTATCATCTGTAAGATAATGTCATGGTGAAACAAAAAACAAATAAATTGAATGTCATTTAAAGAGACGTCTGCCTTGTCACTAGTCCTGTCTCCCTAAATGAAATTTGATCATGGAATATTTCACGCACGTGGGAATGTAAAATATCTGGGAACACGGAGAACGTGAGGATCAGCCTGCGTGTGCTTTCTGGACGAGTTCGCATTTTCATCCCTTACCACCATCTGAAAAGTGTCCAAGCAGATTCTGGGCAAAGCACCTCACAGCCTCTCCATTTCAAATGAGCCTGACTTTTTAGCTCTGATGTGAAGGAATGGGGTTTGTGCTAATGATAAGATTTGTTGCCAGCGATGGCCAAATAACACAACTGTGCATTTGTGTTAATTAACTCTCACTGGCACCAGTCTGCTACTCTGGCATGCATGGGGCAGTCATGGTCCTGTGGTAGGGAACTGGTCTTGTGACCGGAGGGTCGTGGGTTCGATCCCCAGACCTGAGGCCATGACTGAGGTGCCCTTGAGCAAGGCACCTAACCCCAACTGCTCCCCGGGCGCCGGGCTAGGGCTGCCCACCGCTCTGGGTACGTTTGATCCACAGCCCCCTAGTAATCACTAGTGTGTGTGTGTGTGTGTTCTAACTGCACAGATGGGTAAAAATCACAATTGACAAAATACGGCACATTTACATTTTTACATTTAGAAAGCCCAGTGGCTCGCTCTGGTGCTAAAGTCACAAACGATGTGCAGTGCTAAAGTCACAAACGATGTGCAGCCGTCCCGTGTTCTTCGGTTTCAGGGAATGATGAAGGTGAGGAGGCTCTGGCTGCAGGACTTGGTACGTTGACCCTGAGAGGTCTGAGAGTTGCTGGTTGTTCTGGGTGAAGCCAGCACTGTCAGCTCTGACCCCAAAGATGAGATATGAAGCAAAGCAAACACAAGAGGCACCACTCGCTTTATTGCAAAACCCTCATTTTGCATCTGCATGTAGAGTCTGTCATGTACCTGGCCTAAATGTGCATCTTCGGGTGGCCGGTCCTGTGGTCAAAACCTACTGGTGAAGGTATAGAGGATGGAGAACACACAGTACACGTGAACGCACACTGGACCATAGTGCCTGCAGGGCATTTCTAATAAAGTAATGCTTCCAATGAAGGAGCTTGTGCAAATACAGATGCGAGACAGTAATGAGAAATGGAATCTACATAGAATAAAGTGAGAGAGAAATAGAGAAATGAGAAAGGCAAGGAGAAATGAGACAGAAGTAATGAAATGCCCTGGGTGCAGTATCTACGAGCCAGACAGCAGACAGGGTCTTACTGCATCTTCAGGAAACACACTCCCCGCTGTTGCCTCTGAGATATTAGAGTGTTTTTTACCCCCATGACCTAAGTACGAATTCTCCGATAGTGCAGAAGGCCTTTGACTCCGAGATGAGGTTGAGTCTGGGGAGGACGCACTTTTAGGGTCAAGCCCACCCTGAGCCTGGACTACTCCACTGCAGGGCGCGAGATCAAACAGACTGTACGATATGGAGAGTGCCAATAATTAGCAGATGTTTGAGAAGAACTTCGGTCTGGAGCCTCCTGTTCTCCTCCTTCCTCTCACTCAGAGTGTAATATTGGACTTTCACACTCAATGGGGAGATGAAGGAGAGAGAGAGGGAGAGAGGGAGAGGGAGAGAGAGAGAGTAAAAAGCACAAAAAAAACATGAAAGAGATTAATTTGTACTCCTCTCTGGGTCGTTTGAGTTTCCGTGCACTGAAATGTCCTAGGTTTCTGCCAATTTCACAGAGCTAAGGCTGCAATCCACAACACACAGGCATGTGCAGAAATAGCACAATAGACCTGTTTATTTAGATCACAGTCCTGGAGCTGTGCTAATGACTCAAAGAATGCAAATTAATGAATCTTGCTGTGTGCTTAAAGGAACAGTTCAGTGAAAAATACATTTAGAATTTCCCCTATACATTTCACAGCATTTAGCAGCTGCCTTAAAGCACAGCAATGGATATATTTGTCGTGCCCTCTGTAGGAATAGAAACAGGACCGGCGCGTTAGCTAACACCTTACTCATATGGCTGATACCCCTGCAAATACACAAAAGCATGGAAAAAGCCTCCAGTGGAAAAACAAAACCACACATGGCTACTAAACAAGTTCAGCAGATTCAGTGGTATTACAATATAAATAAATTCAAAATGCAGCATAGACGAAGCCTCCATCCAGCACTGCCGACCCATGCAGGAACACATTAATATCCTGCGCACTGGTGCAGAGTTTGTTAATCCTGCCCTGACGTGAGATTTTAATTGTGCCCCCCCCCACGGATGCAGTTAGCTCCTCTCTTCTGGTAGATCGCCGTGGGAGACTGTTTAGCACGTGTCATCAAAGAAGCCGTCCCCCGCTAACCTCAAAGCGCGTGATGAGTGGCGTCGCCTCCCCTTCTCCATCGCGCTGCATTGTCCACAGCGCCCCCTGCAGGCCGCACGGAGGAAGCTGCACTGTGTTTGTTCAGCACAGCAGACGGGGGGACTTGTCTGCAATCATGGTGATTTATACTACAATAAGGAGAGAGAAACGGAGAGAAAGAGGCAAACACAAATAGATATATAGAGAAGGAGAAACAAGCAGATATAAACTTTGTTACAATAAAAACAAAAAGTATTATAAAATAATAACCTGTTGACTAACCAGTGATTTTTGTTGTTGTTTTGTTATACTTTTAAACAGGACATCATGAACACTGCTCAGTGTGAATAAAGGCTGTATCATCTCTTCTTAAAGCATCAAGCCTCTGACAAAACCACATTAACCTTTTTAGCAAACAAATAAGTAAACAATGGCTAGCAAAGTAAATCCTACATACTCCGACCATCTGCAAGTGCTCCACTACAGCCCAGCTGTAGTTACCTATGTGTGATATCAGTGCTATGATTAGTTCACCACAGTCCAACACACTCAATGGTCAGAACTTCTAGGCTCAGAATGGGCAAGAGCGGTGTGTTCTGGGTCCAATGATAATTTCCCATAATATAATAATCCATAATATAGAGCCTGCCTTTGATTTAAATTCTGAGGACCTTCTTTATCTCTGAAGTTCTCTTGGAAGCTTTTCTCACTGGATTAAGAATGGTTTTCCCTTCTCCCCTTTAATGTAAGATTCCCATTGCTCCCGTTCCTCTGGTCCATCGTACTGTAGATCGTCCCACGCCACCAAAGAGCCAAAAGAGATTGTGCAACCTCGAGGCGTGAGGAAGGGCGTTCTGAAGGATGAGTGTGTGAAGGACTGCAGGAGAGGGAACAAAATGATGGCACCAGGTCTGGATGTGCACATTTGTTTGAGGAGTGAGTCTTGTTTACCTGCAACCGCCATCTTTCTTCATTCAATTCCACTGTAGTTCATTTAGATCAAATCTCCATTTTTACCATCTCACCCAGTGCATTTCAAATAAATGTACACCTAAGTGGCGTAGCATGTACACGGGCCCTGTACATGACCCTGACTCATGTTGGTTACACTGTCCAAACCTTTTATGTGTGTATATGTGGTTAGTGAAAAAGAGAAGAAAGAGAGAGAGGGAAAGAGAGAGAGAGAGAGCATTATGTTTGATTTTTCATTACTATGTTCTAGATGGATAAACCCAATCGTAAACAAACAACACAGGTGAGGTCATCTGGCCATAGTAATGACAGTGATGAGTATAGTAATTGCTTTTGTAAGAGGCCAGATCTGTCTCTCTCTCCCATATTTCCCAACAGGCAGAACATTAAATGAAACTGTTTTTTTTTTTTAAAGTAGCTTAATTTAATTGCACCAGTGAAAAGTGAACAATACCATCTGCAGTCATTTCCATATTTCAAAAGGACATATAATTGCTGTAATGGGGGCTGTGATTTCAATGCAACACTTCGCCCTCCTTCATTTCCTCCTCTCACTGCGAAAAAAAAGGAAAGGGGCCATTCATCTTCTAGGGAGCTTAAACCCAGAGAGGAAAAGCAAAGAAAATAAGAAGAGAGAGACAATGGCAAATGTGTTTTAATGAAAATAACAAATGAGTATTCCAGAAACTTTGCTGCTCTTCAACTTATGCAAGTTTCATGCTATGCTATATCATAAAACATTTTCATTAGCTAAATCAAGTGGAGAGGTTCCTCTATTGGGCCACTGGCTCTGAAGAAGAGTGGGTCTTTGTTAACTGAGATATTAGATACCCAAGCATAGGGTAACATTCTTTAACATCCCTAATGATTTGCAATTATTTCCAGTAAAACAGAATTGAAAGTTCCAGAGTGGTCTGTGAAATAATGGCTCTTGTTTCTTAGCTGACCTTTGCAAGGCTTATAAGTAAAACTCTTCAGAAGGTCCAAAAGTTTGAGAAAATGCGAAAATGTTTTCTCCTTTTTAACAATGAGACAAGTAGTCCGTGACGTTCAGAACCTTTAAGATGTGTAATTATGTTTAACATCTAAATATGTGATTGTATCTGTATGCCCTAACTTTGTGCAGTTACCTTAAGAGTCATTTTTAGCAAAGCATTCTGTTCTCCTGTCTCTCTTCTGAAGGCAGAATTGTCAGAATGAAACCATCCTGCTGTAATCCTGAACAGTAGGAGTAACGTAACCAGAGCAGAACCAGTGGTCTGTGACAGATTGGCCCAGGAGTCAGCAGAAGGCTAAAGTAATTGAAGACATATGTGGTTCTGGCCTTGAAGGGTAAAGTACAGATAAACGTTATGATTAGCTCTCCAGAGATGGAAAACCGTGTTCCTTCTCAACCCAGTCTTCAGGGACCTGTAGTCAGTCAAGGTTTTTGTTCTGTTCTGGCTTCTAAGGAACCTAAACCAGAAATCAAGGACTGTATTGCTCTTCAACAAGTGTACTAGGAGCATCAACAGAGTCCAAACCCGGCGTGGCTTGAGGTCCCAGTGGACTGGAATCCTCTTCTTTAAGCAAAGGCTGAGAGGGACTGCAAAGCTTTGATGCTGTTTGCTGCAGCTCAAAGAGCGTTAGCATTCCTTCATGACCGCAGTTTTTCCTGGAGGACAGTTAAACCTGAGTGTTGACTTCTATAGCTGCTTTTGGACATATTCAATAATAATTCATCAACTGATAATTCCATTAATTTTATTTATTTTTCCATTAGTTTCTTATTTTTTCTCATTCATTTCCACCTTCTTTGTACATTGAGTTGTTATGGTGTTTAACCAATCCATTTTAAGTCATGATGAAGACTGTTCCTCTTGGACATGACCTGTAAATAAATCTGCCCAGAGTATTTCAGCAGTGAGGATATTTTTGTCCCACTCACTCCGTCATAGTGACATTCTGCCAGAGTGACATTTTCAATTTGGCCCAAAAATCCATAGACACTGGGCCCCAGTTTTACCTCACATTATGTGCTAAGCAGTAAACATAATGCACAATATCCGAATAAACATAGTGTACAATATCTGAATCTGAACAAATCAGTCCTGTATATTCAAATTGTACTGAGTGCTTTCGAAAATAAAATCAAATACAATTCTGTATTTCATCCTGATACTCCTGCTGTGCTAAGATGACTTCACTGATGTGCCCAAGCATCAGGCACCATGACGGGCTGGTTCATGCTGTTCCCCTGTTCGGAACACCACCAACAACTATTTCTTCCTCATCCCATGTTCCAGAAGGCTCAAAACACAAAGAAGAACCATTTCTTCCCCATCCCCTGTTCCAGAATGCTCAGAACATTGAACAGAACCGTTTCTTCCTTATTCGTTCCAGAACACTCAGAACACTGGGTAGAACCATTTATTGCTATTTCTTTGGATATACCTTGGATATATATATATATATATATATATATATATATATATATATATATATATATATATATATATATATATATATATATTGCTATACCTTCATGGCTGTCTTGTACACCAACAGTCGTTGGCCCTACTAATGGCAAGCCGAAGACCGAAATCAGGGGAGCGAACGTAAGCAGCGATTGAACGAGAGGGCAGAAGACAATGACCCAGCAGAAAGTTCCCCCATTTGCAGAGCTGCGACTGAGCTTTTGAAGTGTGTTCTCCAAGTGAGACCAGACACAGGATGCAAACTGCTGTTAACACAGTGACTCGGATCGACTGTCTGCCTGCCTGCTGTTCTCAGTCCGTCTAAAGTGAGCAAGCGTTCGCTGGCCTACTGGTGTGTATTTATACTACCGAATGCTACTCATCAGTGCGCCTTTTGATCCATAACGCCACTGATTTGCATCCAAAAGGGGAGGAGAGAGAGAGAGAGAGAGAGAGAGACAGAGAGAGAGAGAGGGAGAGAGAGACTGAAAGAATACGACACCTTACAAACTGCCAGGAATATCATGAAAAAAAAATGGATGACTTCACATCCCTCAAAAGAGACTTTTTTTTAATAAGGCTTTTTTTATGCTCGTCTCTAACAAGTGGAACTGGGTGGTGGCACGGGGAGCAGACTCTACCTAATCAAGAGGCTAATCAAAGTGAAAGAAAGATCCTGACAGCGCCGCCATGACAACCTGTCACCAGTGATGAGCTGAAAGCGTTAGAGGAGCAGAGCGCCTGTGGGAGAGAAACACTGAAAACGTTCAACCAACGGATGAAGAGAGACGGAGAAGACAAGTTCAGAAAGTCTTTTCCATTCACTTCAAACTATACACAGTGTGACTCGTGGAACGGCACCGATCAGCAAGAGCAGGTGTAAATGGATCCACCATCATCCAGCATCGGAGGAGACGTGCCCCTAACAAGGAGCAGTGGGTCTAAAATCACCGGCCAGATAATTATAGGGCTGATGTTCCAGTGGCAGATTGTGTCCCTGGTAGTGGTTACGGTGGCTATTACAGTGTCGAAGAACTGATCCGGGATCAGTCCTCCAACTTTAACGTGCTTCCTGACTGCCAGCTCTGAATTCCTTTGTGATATGAAGCGTCTTTATGATACCTCCATCTGCAGGCGGTGTACTCTGTGAGCTGGAGTGTGATATTTTATTCCTCTCAGTAGTCTGTTCTGCAGATGCTCATTGCGTACGTCTTCAGGAGGACTCTGGCATTTGAGACTTGATTTGCCGAGTGCCAACTCAAGCGCCAACACGCAACAACATCCGCCCGGTTCCTCCGATCATTGCAAAACCAGGAAGCTTATTGTGCCTCCACGCTCTTCCCGCGCTGCTCCGATCCAACGACCACACGGGCGCCCCGTCAGAAGAGTATGCAGCAGCTTTGTGATTTACATATGTCTGATTTCCCCACACATCCCCAGAGCTGGACCCAAAAAAAAAAAAAAACAGAACCAGAGTATAAGCCTGCTGATCCAGAATGGATTTTCTCCTCCTGTTTAATACTTCATTTCCATTATTGTTCTTCCCATCAGTGCTCTCCAGCCCCGAGACGCATGCACACCCGTTTACTCCGCTCCATCCAGCTTAATCACAAGCAGGGCCCCAATTGGAGGCTAAAGCCAGTAATTCTTTGATTGAGATGTAAAGCGGATAAGAAATGAACCACACTGGGGAGGGGAGCGAGTGAAAGAGCGAGTGAAAGAGAGACTAAGAGAGCGTGTGCGCTCCTGAGTCAGAGAGAGTGGAGAAAGAGAAAGAACGGTTTTCAGACCGGTGTGCTGGTGGCGTGTGTAAACCTTGGTGTGTTCGAATCATTGGTGAAAAGCCTTAAATGGGGAGGTTTTACTGAAGGGCTCTCGACTCCAGCAGTTATGGGACATTAGGCAGCCCTGGGTAATCACGGCTTGCATTGAGCTTGGGTCTAAATGCACCTGCTTCATAAGTGTACTTTGTACTTTAGAACAAGCAAAGCCCCAGGCACAGCACTTCCTGTGGTGGAAAATAGAACAGTTTCAGCCAAAAACTAAATATATTCAGTAATGAAATATAGGATATGTTTGTCCTCTGCACCGTTAGGCAAACAACTTTTATCGAGAAATTTCGCAAGAGAAACTCTTCTCTGCTTAACCTTTCTGGAAACGCGCGGATTAAAGCGAGCAGGTGATGAGCTGTGGGGCTCGTGGACGCCAGGCCTACGGTCGGGCCCTTCAGCCCAATGGCTAGTGCGGTTCAGCGTGTTTTCTTTTCTAATCAACAGCATCAACCAAGAGGGGTGAAGGAAATGGGAGGTCGGTTATTTAATGTTTTTATTGCGAAGCAGCTCTCCCATGATACGTGTATTGTATGCCGCTGACATGGAAGACGTCAGTGTTTGTCATTAGGCTCCTTATGAAGAAACTGCTGTACTCTCGAGGATAGATATTTGCTATCCGACAGTGACAGTTATCCAGCAGCTGATGAGGATTAACCCAAAACAACTCCCACATTTCCGACTATCCTCATTACCTAACCGCCTCCTTTTCTCTTAATTACGAAAGGTTGCACACACTTTAATTTTTCATTGATGCGCGCACCTGACAAATGAAACAGTGCAAACTGCAGCACTTTTTGAAGGAGAAAAAGAAAGCGAGAACGACGCCGTTAGACTCGGTCTCTCTGCATTCCCGAGTTTTTCTGACGAAGTGCCACATATCCAACTTTCAGTTCCGCATCATTAAACCTCAGAGCCAATTTACCGCTGAAAGTGACTAATCACGGGAATAGGCCTTTCACTGCAACATAAATCACATGTCAGAAGGCGCTTTTCATTTTTCACCAGTCCCCCATTGCCCCCCCGCTGGCACAGGCCCCCGCGCTGGCGCTGCCCCCCCCCCCTCCCGGCCGCTCTCGCGCCCCCTCCCGCTTCGCATTTCCTTCTCCTTCACTCTTTTTATATTAGCTCGTTGCATCACCATCTAAGACATCTGAAATGTGGTGTTGTCAGTTAGAAATCACTCGAGTTTCACCAACGTTTTTCCCCCCTGACACGTTTATTCGACTTGTTTACACGCTTCACGTTTTCACGGTCGCGTTTTGTCTCCGTCGTTACGCTTCGCCGGTCTGTTCGGTACTTTCTGGCACGCGCTTGTCTTGTTGCGAGAGTTGTCCACCTCACTGTGTTGTTGTCCACCTCACTGTGTTGTTGTCCACCTCACTGTGGAGTTGTCCACCTCACTGTGTTGTTGTCCACCTCACTGTGTTGTTGTCCACCTCACTTTGTTGTTGTCC
This sequence comes from Brachyhypopomus gauderio, assembly GCF_052324685.1. Classification (NCBI taxonomy): domain Eukaryota; kingdom Metazoa; phylum Chordata; class Actinopteri; order Gymnotiformes; family Hypopomidae; genus Brachyhypopomus; species Brachyhypopomus gauderio. The sequence goes on from NC_135217.1 coordinate 30,515,708, forward strand.
ACCTCACTGTGTTGTTGTCCACCTCACTGTGTTGTTGTCCACCTCACTGTGGAGTTGTCCACCTCACTGTGTTGTTGTCCACCTCACTGTGTTGTTGTCCACCTCACTGTGTTGTTGTCCACCTCACTGTGTTGTCCACCTTACTTTGTTGTTGTCCACCTCACTGTGTTGTTGTCCACCTCACTGTGTTGTTGTCCACCTCACTGTGTTGTCCACCTCACTGTGTTGTTGTCCACCTCACTGTGTTGTTGTCCACCTTACTTTGTTGTTGTCCACCTCACTGTGTTGTTGTCCACCTCACTGTGTTGTTGTCCACCTCACTGTGTTGTTGTCCACCTCACTGTGTTGTCCACCTCACTGTGTTGTTGTCCACCTCACTGTGTTGTTGTCCACCTCACTGTGTTGTTGTCCACCTCCCTGTGTTGTCCACCTCACTGTGTTGTCCACCTCACTGTGTTGTTGTCCACCTCCCTGTGTTGTCCACCTCACTGTGTTGTTGTCCACCTCACTGTGTTGTTGTCCACCTCCCTGTGTTGTCCACCTCACTGTGTTGTCCACCTCACTGTGTTGTTGTCCACCTCACTGTGTTGTTGTCCACCTCCCTGTGTTGTCCACCTCCCTGTGTTGTCCACCTCACTGTGTTGTCCACCTCACTGTGTTGTTGTCCACCGTCGGGCAGGTGGGGAGAAGTGAACAGCGATGACGAGGAGGGAAAGGTGGTGGAGAGAAACACACCAACAGCACGAGGGTCGAAGGAATGGAGAAAGGGATGGGGGATAGGTGGAGTGAGGAGGAAGAGGGAGAGATAAATCACGTTGTCACAGCGTTTCCTGCTGTCTGCAGATGACTGATTAAATCATTTTCCAAAGCGCGGCGACAGGGCCCTCAGCGCAAGCCTCGTCTTTTCCCTGCATACTTATTATCCTCTCCATAACTTACTGCGCTTTACGTTTGTTTTTGTGTGTGCGTGCGTGTGTGTGTGTGTGTGTGTGTGTGAGACCGAGCGAGAGAACTTCGTTCCTAGTCGCCCCAATTGATTGCTTCACCCCTCGCCAGGCAGAGGGAAATAAAAAATAATTTCTGAAATCATATTAGCTCTGTTCACCAGGTGGCTGATCATCCTGAGAAGCAGAGAAAAAAGCCCCAAGCGCCCCTCTCTATCCTGTTACTCACAGCGGACTGTGCGACTGAAGGGGAGAGCAGCCCTATAGGAAAACAGATGATGCAATATTGTAGAACTAATCTAGGCGACGCTATCTTACGTTGACGTTCAGGTCTGGACTTGGGATTTATAGTAAGCTGCAGAAGTCTTTGGTCAATAAATTTTAAACTACTTATCTCTACAGTGTGTTTTTATTTTCATGTAACACTATATATAACACACTGTAAAATGATAAAACTGTGAATATAAAACTGTGAATGAACATTACCATTACCAACATACATTTTGGCTCCCAGACCTTTCCAAGACAGCTGACCAGCTGTAATTATGAAAACTGATCATCAGAGTCTGACCACTGGGCCTAAAATGAGCCTGGAGCCTGGACACAAAGTCATGCTCAGTCCCAAATGCTGCCCTACACCCTAGTGTACCTCAAAGTCCAAACCTTTAAGCCATCTCTCAACGAATCACCATAATACAGGTTTTAGATGGACAGAAGAGAAGAACTGTTGACTTTTTAAAACTTTAATGAATTTCCCAGTAGCTGCAACTAGTCTGTATATGAATGCTGTCTTGCCTGTTTCAGAAGCCCAGATAGTAGGTTTTTCTTTTTCACCAAGAAGGCACATAGTGTTACAGTCAGACTGCGCTACAGCAGGTAAGCGGAACTATGACCATGCTTACCGGTGCATATGTGACGGAGACACAATTAGGACGTCCAGATGGGACACGTCCAGCCTGGACAGAACAGCGCCCTGGCCCACAACATGAGGAAGACTGTGGGGTCCCAAGAAGCAGCAGCATCAAGCAGCCAAATCAAAGGAAGGACTTTAGAGACGTTTTCAGAGGAAACACCTCCGTTAAGCAAAGAAACCTTCGCTGCACTGATAAACAGCCTCAAATGTAATCGCCATTGGTGACCCAAGACTTTTAAACAGGGGCTTTTAAAGAGAACAGATGGACCCACACACACACAACCACCCACCCACATACACACACACGACCACCCACCCAAACAACCTCAGAGTCAGGTGGTAAGCTCAGCTCTGACAGAGAGACAGGATTAAAACAGTGAGACGTCGCAGGATTACAACAGCATGGTTCTCTGACCTGCTACAGCTTGCATTAACGGCAGAGAGAAGGCCCCGCCCTCCCTGCAGGTACCGCTAACGGCAACACGCACACTAGATAACTTTGCCGCACGATTTCGGCCTGTGCGTCGAGCGATGGTGAAAGGTTCAGAGTGCCATGGAAACGTGCCGTGGAACAGATTGTTGTTTCAGGACATCACCTGCCAGCTGGCGCAGTGTGTCCCTCCCCAGCGAGCGGGTCGTCAGGTACCAGGAGCACGCGCGGAAGAAACACATGCGCACACACACCGTCAGGTTTCAGTGACATACAAGCACACACAAACACACACACGCAAGCAAATCCCCATTGAAGCCGAAGTAATTGCTGCAGGTAGGTATGTGCGTGTTTCTGCACCACTGAAACCTGATGCTGTGTGTGTGTGTGTGTGTGTGTGTGTGTGTGTACATGTCACTGAAAGTGATGGCCCGTCTGCGTGGCGCTCAAAAGGGACGTGCTCCTAAAAATAGTCGTCTGTTTTCCCTTTCTTCCTCTTCTTTCAACCTCGTCTCCCTCCTGCATTTGCATGCGTTTTCTCTTTCCATCCATTTTGAAGAACCACAGTGTATTTTAATTTCACACAGATTTGGCTGACCCCGGCAGTGCTCTGCGAGACCAGAGTCAATATTCTCTGGCAGATATTGAACTCCGAACGCCGTTGGGTGGTCTGACCATAAGGGGCGGGGTTTGGGGCACGGACCTGAGCCACAAGCCCACCAATGGGCGCTCTGGAACTCATCAAACATCCAACCCAGATCTGCCAGCCCCTCTGCTAGCCCTGCTGCACCTGACAGAATGTTGTCATTTGTCTTTTATTCTGTTTTATTTTGGCAGTGATAATTTATTCTCTGTTCTGTATTCTGTCCTAGAGGTTTGCTAGGCAAACCAAAATGATGTCGGAGCAAACAGGAGATCTCTCTTATGTGCTGGCTTGGTGTTTCCAGGCTTTTCTGAGGACAAATTCCCTTATTTTCTTGGGAAGAGGTGAATATCAAGCTTCACTACAAAAAATTAGCTGCTATCCAATAAAAAAATAAATGGAGTGGTACAAAATGTAATTTTCTGATAAATTGATTAATGTCAAATCCATATAAACTCATATTTCCAAACTAAATTAGAACCCAAAATAGGCAGACCTATTCCAGCAGGGCATCATGGGATTGCTCCACCTGCAATTGAGCTGTTTAGTTCTACACAGCTGCTCAGCTGTTCTATATAAAGTTAGATGGTTTGGGTGTTATAATTATTACATCACTGAAACAGCTCTCAGAGGCATGGCTGGCAGCAAGCGAATAAGCCGTTTTTTCTTCATATAAAATATGTATTCCTTACCCCCCCACATATTCTGTGGTTGGTCTCTGTAATATACCTGGTGAATTCATGCAGAGTAAGGATATCGTTATCCGTAGTTGCATTACCATCAAGACATTTTCCCCAACCCGTGCGATTTACAGGTGATTTCACTGCCGTTTGTTTCCATCTGAAAACCGTGAGCTGAAAATAGCATTAGCATGAAACCACAACCTCTGACTCTGTGCACACGCACTTCTTGAATGTCAGTTCCTGTTCGGTTCTCTCTCCGCCTCCATCAAAGCTCACTCACCCCAAATACAATGTACCACTGCCGACGTCGGGACAAGGGCAGTGGGGAGAGAGGGGGGAAAAAACGGCGCCTATTCCCGGGCCGTTTCCCGGCGACATTTACGAAACCCCCAGCGACGAATGTTCCATTCGATAGCTTTATTTATTGAGATCAATCGAGCTCATTTAAGCTTCACTCTAAACCACAGAACTCATTTAAACTTTCCTTTGGTCCGCTGAATGTCACGGCGAGCTGGACCGTGCCCTTCTCCTCGTCATTCCGTTCGTGGGCTGAAGGACTTACGGAAAAGAGATTGGTGGGGGGAAAAAAAAACAACAAAAAAAGAAATGTTGGCATTCTGGCAATGAAATGAAAGTGAATAGAATATAACGTATAAATATGTTCTTTCTCATTTCCATATCCCTTGAGGATATTCACATCGACACACTTACATTTGTCATTTGTCAGCTAGGAACGGAGGGCCATGCAGAGAGCGGACTGGGTTTTCCAAAGTGAGCTCTCAGAACCTCCTGGGGCTTCTTATACTAACTCAGTAATGATTCACTCTGCCTTGCTTTTATCGTTTAGTGATGCCTGGCCCCTCTGCTGTCAGCATGGTATTCCAGGAAATCCTTAATCACAATCTGCTTGTCAGTCAGTCTAGCAATCATCTTCCATTACATACCAAGACTGACAGCAGCAACCCAGACTTCGCTGTCTGAAGCACTTTGGTCCAGTAAAACGAATGAGTTAGCCAACAGTATTTGAACCAACAGTTTTTCCTCCTAAACAACCACTTTATATAATTTATGCACATCTATGAAGTGGCTCTCAGTCATACTGCCCTTGCAAAATATCAATGATACTAGAGGCCGGAGATACATAAAGTTTTGATGGCTGTCAGTGTCACTTTGTAATTTAATGACAGTTGTTCATGAGTTCCCGTTATTATTGTATCTAAGAGTATCTCAGCTAGTTTTACCCGCAGTCTGACACTCATAACGGCGAGCAGTGCATTTCAAGCACTGCAGGAAAAGCTGCTTGTATGTTTTGGGATTGAGTAGAATTGGGTTTCTGCACCTCCAGAATCTAAATCTGAACATTTGTTCATAATGTTAGAGCTCTGAGCACACACACACACACACGGGGTGAGACGGTCTGCATGCGCCAGAACACTGTGGGTGATCATTCCATATACAGGTAACTTCCATTAACACTTTCACGTGATCACAGCTTTCTGTCGGCGCTTTGCTTAACACGATGATGTCACATATACGCGAGTGCTCGTGCATGTATAGAATTGGTAATCACAATTGTGTTTGCTTGCGAACTGAATTTAGTAAGCCTGAGCCAAACACAGTTATGTAACATTTCCATGGTGTTTAGTTTTAAGCATTAACGCCTTATCAAGAGCTTGCCAGAGGGGACCATCAGCTTAGAGTGAGGAGCAAAGTTGTCGGTACAAAGTGCTACACCAATACCAAGAGCAATAATGATTTAATTACGCCATGCTTTCTCCCGTGTCCTTATTCAAATGGTAATCCTTCAGGGCTGACATTAAATTAACGTTGTGTTTGCGTGTGTGCGCGTATGTGTATTAAAACCCCACTATTCCAAGTCTGGAAGCATGGAAAGTCTAAAAGTACAACTCAGAAATTAACTTCAGTCAGAGCATTGTGCTCAATTAAAGCCTGCTCTTTACGAATATGTACACATGTTGGTATAAATAAACAAATAACTGCCTGTCTACTCAACCAATTAGCACAATCCCCTGAAGAGTGAAGATGTCCACCTTCTATTTAAAAACAAACCAATTCATTAACATTTTGTAAAAAGTTTTTAGCATTAATTGCTTTTTTTAAAGTGCAGTTTTTACATATAGGCTGTTTACATTTAACTAAACTGTATGACTTTAAAAGATAGCAGAACTACTGGGATATTTCACATTTTGCATTGTTAGTGAAAAGAATCTGAAATTAAATGTTACTGGTAGACAGAACCAATCAATGTTGATTAAACATACAGACACATCTGTAAATTCAAGTAAACATACATAGCAAGTTATCTTACAGTTAGTCACATCTCTATGGATTGTTCGCACATGTAAGAGTTTACAGTTCACTGTACAGATTGCCAGTATTCGTATAGGTCACTTTCTGTGAAAGTGAACTGCTTTACAGTTTCATAACCACAAGGTGCTAGGCTCCTCATTAATCTACATGCACACGTTTTGAAGGACTCTGACATGCATAGAAAGACCATAGTACGGTACCTAGCGAAAACAACTTAAGAAGACTGGGTGTCGAGCATCGCTGAAAGGTTCGATTTTAAACACAGAAATACATGTCAATGTTCAAAAGCGTTTTAAATAAACCTTTTTCTTGAGCCATCTATAGCATTTTCTAATCACATCATAGCTCTGAAATGTATTGTTGGAGCTAAAAGAATGAAACTCGGGGATCAATAAAGTAAAGTTTATCTTATCTTATCTTATACCCCCCAGAACCCAAGTATACTGACGATTGCACTGTGGATTTGACAAGTCTTGGATGCGTGACTACCGTTGACACTGTTAATCTGACCACATTTAAAGTAACGTACAGCTCTTAAAGAGGTATATGGATGGTATGTAAGTGAAGAACTGGTTGCCTTCACTTTGAACATACAGACCAAACGTCTGGCGTGTCGCGGTATACACAGGTTACTTTAGGTGCGTTTGAAATTCACTTACAGTAGCACAAAACTAGGCAAGTAACCAGTATCGCAAATGAACATAAAATATGACAAGATAACCCTACACCTGCATTTTGGCCTTCAATAACGTTGGCATAGGTGTTTGATGAAGACAGGTAAGAGAACCTCTTACCCAGACCTGTATAGAATAGCATACACTTCTCAGCAAAGCTGTTAGAATTCTAGATACTGTAGTATTGTGTTGATAACAGATAACCACAGCTTCTTTAAGACAATTTCCACAAGACAATTTCCATATCTGCAAAAAACCCCAAATTATGCACGTTTACAACATGCAATGTATTTGACAGAAATAAATCTCGAATGTTCTACAAATCAAGTTTCACATTTATTTTTATAACTGCCTGTCTCTTATGTGTTCGCACTGGCGAAATGTGATAATGATTCATCATTCTTAAAAAAATAACTTACTTCAGCTGTAATAACTTTACAGTGAAGAAAACACACAGACACACGCACGCGCACACACATTTATACGTGCGAACGTGTATGCCATAAGGTTGATTCCAAACCTTCATTTTTCAGCTTCTCGTCAATTTAATAATGACACAGCAGAGAGCGGATTTCTGCTCTCCGGTTTTCATTTAGCAGGTATTGAGTTTTCATTTTGAGGGAGATTTGCGATTAGGTTCTGTTAATCCCTACAGGGGCTGCCGTGATTAGCTTGGTAATTAACTCTTTGATGCTATTTCCGCCCGTGAGCTAGCATTAGCGCCTGGCTAATGCAGCTGGGCAATTTAGTTATCCGGATGTGGTGATGACATGCGCAGCCTAATCTTTTAATCCATAAAGTATTCATTCTCCCCCCCCCCCCCCCCCCCCCACTCTAATTAAACACTAATATTTGGATTAACTGGAGGTTGGTGGTGTCTTCTTGGGGAGTGGAAGTGGGAGACCACTGTAACTGTGCAGGTCGCTCAGTTCAGCTATGCACCGAAATGAATTTATGGGAAATTCTGTGTGAATAGTTTAGAGGCTTATGTCCATCGCGTCTATACAGGGCAAAAGGGCGGTCAGTTTTTATTTAAAGTTTAAAATGCATTTTAATCTCCTGTACAGTATTTGAAATTCTTCATTTTGATTGGCTGAGCATTTTGGCACTGATGAGTTAGGGGAAAATCATTATGTAGGAAGGTTTGGTTCTTCAGCATTGGCCTGGTGAGATAGACAGACGTCATCTAAATGGAGCATTCTGGACGGCCGCATGAAATAAGAAATGCTGATGGATATTTATTGTGTCTGGCAATATAAACTTGGAACAGGATTCCAATTTCCGTCAAACGTATATTGGCTCGAATTCGGCATATAAAACAGGCGTGTTGTAGTTTGTGCTGTCAGAAAGACAAATCCTCCACCATTACGGCATGTGTCATCACCCATTAAGGAAGGATGTTTGATTTCTTCTAGCTTCTGTGGTATTCTATTATGCATCTTTTCACGCGCTACTTCCAACGTCGTGGCTCACTTTTCTTAACACGCCGTGCACTACGGGAGTCGCATAAGACTGCGTGTCGTCCTAAGGCCGTTGTTATGCTTGCAGGCGAACGCTATGCTTGTTTTTGAGTTTTCCAGTTTCTGTGATTTTGTGCATCCATGGGAGGTGGTTCAGCCTGATAACATAGTTTCATGTAAATTTACGAGTCCCGCCAGTTCCACTGAACCAGAGTATCTTGTAAAACTCCACACTTGGCTTGGACTCGCGGCGAACTTGCACAAACAACACTATGCAGAAAGTCTGATGCGTTATGGTTATAGCTAAACTGACAATTAAAGTCTCTTCATCTTGAAGGACCCTGGGGCTTCTCGGGTTTGCTGTCAACATTAGACAGTTAATGAACTTGAGCATAATTGCCATCCAAATAGGGTACTGCAATGACTTCAGTTGGATCCATTGTAAACTTGCCTATTTCCTGAAGCACCCCTTACTTTTAAGGTGATATGACGGCTCAAAAAAGCCAGAATGTACAAGAGAAAATTGGAAATACACAAGGGAAAACATTGAATTTAGTGCCCTATAAAGATTTAAAGGTAAGGTAAGATTTAAAGGATTAAACCTGGGATGAATCTGGATTAACTCAGTGTGGACTGTCCAGAGAAAACTATCAATCCAGGGACTGAAGGAAATAATCTGTTTCCAGATAAAAACCACCTGTACTGTTATTAAAAAATGCAGAAATAGTATATCGAGACGTGTGGGCCAGGCAAGAAACAACCATATATCATCTACTGGAAACAAATTTCATGCTATCAAAAAATGCGAAAAGAGGCTTTTATTGTACATGTCAGTTTCAACTTGGAACAGGGTACACAGTTCCATCAAGTATCTACTGAAATGTAAGCTTTGAATTCATATAGAACTGATGTGTCACAGTTTACACTGTTAGACAAGTACAGATGCTCTAACATTACAGAATGTGTCATCACTCATTCTCAAAGGAGGCTTCCTCTTTGTCCTATAGTGTGTGTGTGTGTGTGTGTGAGAGAGAGAGAAATAATCCTTGTTTTGGTTTACTCGTGCACTTGTGTGGATGTAATTCTAATCCCAACACAACTGGACACATAAGGGGAAACACGAGAATGCGTGTGCATTTTAACATTAGGAGAAGATTCGTTTGAAGATGAGGGCATGTTGATGTAATTTACATGCTCAAATCATATTTTCTTCACGAGACTTGCAAAATATAGCCATGGCCTGAATCCTGTGTGCTAATGCATTAAAGGCAAAACTGTTATAAATCAGTTTTTATACGCAGAACGCAGGTGTACATTAGTCACATATTAACAGAATGATCATATATTCACTTCACAGTACTACATGCCTCTATCAGTACTGGTCTATCAAAACTGGTTGACCAGGGAACCTATCAGAGTTTCTACAACCTCGTGAATTCCCATGTGCAACACAGCCACTGTGTACACGTAGTCTGTCCAGAACTTGTTGGAGCATAAACAGATGAGTTATTGGTGAGAGATCAGCAGTCTGTTCCAAGATGAGACTTGAACACAGAATGTCCTCAGTAGTTGGAAACAGAAGAGACAAAATGGTGTTAGTTAGTTAGTTAGTGTGGAGTGATGGTTCTCCTGTAGCGTGACCTCACCAGCAATTCTGACCAATTGGAAGAGGGGACGCTGGCCTCTGTATGAATGGGACACTTGGTGCTGGGGCTAAACCTTTAACCAGTTGTAACCTCATACAGACTTGGTCAAGCAAATGGGTATGAATTTGTAACTGTGAGATGATACTGTTGCTTAAAAAAAAGCCTTTTGACCCTTTTGGGAAACTCCCAGAATGAGGTGAAGTGAAGGTATGTGTTGGTGTGGGCTGCTCTTCCTCCACACATCACATTATTCTCACCTACACCCTCATTAAATAACAGTGTTTCTCTAAGACCTTCTTGTCCTGATGTCTTGGTAAGTGTCAAACCTAAAAACAGCATTACACCTAGAGTCACCTTGAATACTGCAGGAATGGAGTATTCCAGAAGCCCAGGCTAGGGGTTGCTTAGAAGAGAAACTCACAGGGGAACGGCTGCAGAGCACAAACGATGGCGTGGCCGTCCCAGCAGGTCGGGCGGGACACAGACGGAGCCGGGTCACGATTGGAGCGATTGCGGAGTGCAGGTGGTGCTGCTCTCCTTCACCTGAGCACTCTCATTTTACCTTTAGTGCTTTTGTGGCCCCTCCTGCATCAAAGAGCGGCCAGAGCACACAACACTCAATCCAAGAGTTTCCACAATATATCCGACATCTCTACCATCAACCGTCTCTTAAAAAGAAAACCTCTCACAGGATTAGTGTTCTCGATTAGAAGAACCCCCCCCCCCCCCCCCCCCCCCCCGCTCATTTACCGAGAGGTTGGTTCTCAGTGTTGCTCTGAGTGATGTTGAGTTGTCTTCTCAGACAGATGTTGAGAGGATTATGGAGAGCGGACAGGTGCCAGGCAGCAACTGAGACACCAGCGCCAGTGTTCTGTCTGCCAACAGGGTATACCTCGTCACTGCAGATAACAGGAATAATCTGTAGAGTCTCGATGATGAACAAAACCAGACGGTTGTCTCTAGGCATATTATCTGCTAGGCAAAATTCCCTGAATTCCAGATATCTGTGTCAAAAGAAAATCTGGGAGAATGAAATAACAGAACATGTCCTTGGAAACGCACCTCAAAATCTTCATCACACAGTTCAAAGGTCACAAATAGGGAGGGAATATGTGACATTGACACCAGACCGTGTGTGCATCACATATGACATCACAGAGTGAGACTGTGCCCTGACACTACAGCCAGCCGATCGCTAACAGCGGATCAGCACAGAGTTGTAGAACGCTTTAATCACAGTATTTGTTCTTATTTGCTTGGATGATTTTTTCTCCTGACCAAGAATAGAAGCTTTTGGCTCATTGAACAATGTGTGTTCCTCACTGTAGATATAATAAGGAATTATTTAAATACTCGTTTAACACAGAATTGTTATCTAAGCTAAGGGTGGACGAACGTCCCAAAATTCATATCATGATTACTCAAGATCCACCATCTGAACTGCAACCTTTCTTCCTGGTTTGGTTTTCAAATACATGGCTTATAAAATTCGGAACCAGTCTATGGGATTATCACACCAATTCACACAACGAAAAATACAAACAACACATTAACAAAGTTTTCAAAATGGTAAAAACTAGTTACATTTTGTTTTCAATATTTTAAACAGCTGTAATCAGCAGTCAAACCTCCATTGGCACACCACCACCTCTCAATCCTCTTTTCTCTCACCTGCTCATGTTTTATCTCACCTGCTCCTCTTTTCTCTCACCTGCTCATCTTTTATCTCACCTGCTGGCTCGTGCTGAACGGTTTTTAAAACGTGTGGTGCATGAGGGTGACCCTATGTAAGTGACACATGACATACTAATCAGCACCACCGTTTGTTCTGCTGGTTTGTGAAGTTTTGCGTTTTGTAGAAGTTTGGAAACATTGGCCGGACGTAAAATGGCACCAACTCTAATACTCCTGTGAAGAGTGAATGAAGACCTGCTTCACTTCACCAATCTACTAGTGTTGACCCTCTGAGACAGGATACACGGGTCATACAGCACTTGTCGGATGACCCCTAGTTCACCTTGGCGAGTTGGTATTAGTCCACGTAACTCGAGCGAAGGCTTGCGCATAAATATTATCTTCCGCAATAACCTTAAGGAGCTCATCAGAGAGATCACCATAGCTGTCATTCCGTAACACTCACGCAGATTCATTGTCCTTGAAGACGATTAGGTCCACTTTGTCAGAAGTGTTGCATTAAGCTCTCTTTACAATACACAAACAAACCAAAAAAAATGAGGGCAGGGGGAACGTGACCTGCACTGAAAGATGGGAATTCTCCTCACGGACAGGGTTAGGGACGGACATTAGAGTGGATTGAAAATCCAGAATAAAAGCAGACTGGGGATGAGGGTGAAGGATAAAGAAGAGCACTGGGGAAGACTGCGGAAAACGCTCAGGAGGAAGAGACCGTAAGGGCTTCTCTAAAACAGGAACCAGTAGTTACACTCTCGCAGCCCGAGAACGCATTTTACTGAGTGCCGTGGTACGGATGTCACGAGGGACACGAAAGTCTGGGGAAAAAGGCAAGGTATAATTTAGCGAAGCTCATCCATAAGTGCCTCTTCAAGTGCTGCTATAACTCTAACATACACACGTGCACATACACACACACGCACACAAAGTGGTTCTCCCATGGTGCCGGCATTGATTTCATGATGGCTCCAGGCAGATGAGCATGATTACAGTATTGAACATGTCCGGCCTCCTTAGAGTCATCTCTTGTTTCAAGCACTCCTTCTGTAATTCCATTCCCCTCTGGGAGAACCTATTAGTTATACAGCCTCTAAACTGGCTTCGCTAAAGATGGGATATGAATAATTCATTTGTTTAATTTCTGGAAACACTGCGTGAAGGTGGGTGCTGCAGCTGAGGCTACAGGCTTCATATTTTCAAGATACTTTGATAATTTATTTTGCTCCTCAACCTCTCTATACGCCCGTTTTCTCGTCCAACATTGCTCATTACTTTAAAATCAGGTTCTTGGAGAGGGGAAAAAAAAACAATCTGCTGTACATAATTGTGATTCGATTTCAGTTATATTTAGATTTTATTGATTGTGTTAAAAGAGCATTCAACTTGCAGGCCATAATGTAGCACAATGAGACCTCTGACCGGAGAGACGTGGAAGGAATGGACCAGCATTGCCGGTTCACATTGGGCTGGCTGGACTGAATCAGGATGTGAATGGTGGATGGGTAAGGAAATCAGTATTCAGGTTGTAAATAAAGACATAAAAAGCTGATTCTTTTAATTAGCAATTTACAAGACCACTAATCACTGCTGGAAACCTCGGTGCCTTGATTGTGACGGCCGACTCCCACTCATCCGCAGGAGAGCTAAACCGGCTTCTAAACGGCCCCTAAAAAGTTCAAAGGTCAGGTTTTCCTAATTAAGAGGTGGGAACTTCTCGCAACTTCTGCTCTCCTTGTGGAGAATATGGGTTATGAGAGGCCATAATGGAGAAGCCAGACTGGTTTATTGTAATGAACATATCAAACCACATGAGATGAGATGCCTGGCTCCACTCCAGACACACGAGTCCATCAGTCTCACTTGCTGTTTGCCAAACGTTTATTTGACAAAATGAGCTGTCACACTATCCTTGAGATAAGTGAAGGAAAAAAAGTTTCAGATCTTGTTTGTCTTTCATTTTTATTTATCACCACTCCCCACTTACTCTGAAAACCTTTTGTATCCCTTAAGGACATTAAGCTATGTGAATTTTCTCATGCAAGAGAACAGAAACAATGCTTATGTGCCGATAAAGAGAATAAATCCAACAACAATTCTAAAGAGAAAGTAACATTTGCTCAATACAGAAACACTATAATGAGATGGCATTTGCGTACTAGATTTAGTGTGAAGGATTCCATTTATAAGTTAGTATCTATATTTCATGCACATTACACATCCAGGAAAATAGTTACCAGGAAAATCAAATTTGCTGAAGTAATGCTGGAACGTTGGTTTCCATCTGCTCATGTAAATGTATAATTAAATGTTATTGTGACTGTATCCATGCTTGAGACCTCTCAGAAAACGGTGTGTTCGGTGGCAGACACATCATTATCTGTGGAAGCAGTTTCTTTTCTCTTCTGCTTGCCTCCCTCACTGCTCTGTTCGTCCTCCAACCTCCAGCTCATCCTTCAAATCCCAAACGCCCATTGGACAGTGATGTGAATGTCCGCCACCTCTCCCTGCGTCCTCACGCACTGGGAGGTTCTTTTATCGCCGGAGCTACCTCTTCCAAAAACAGCGTTCCGAACTGAAGTCTTTCCCGCTCTCCGATAGCCTACCAGAACCATCGATACACTAGGCAAGGTGCAGTCATGACCTGGAATATAAAACAAAAATACAGACAAAAAATAAAAAAATAAAAAAAATACAGACAAAAAAAGGACCAGTAAATTTTTGATATATTATGTTCTCTAGTAGGAGATGTTTTGAGCCTCCTTATAAATATTCACTCTTGTGGACCTTTTCACCTTTCTGGATTCCTCTTTGTTCTTGTACCATCATCTTCCTCTTGGTTGCGCTCTCCTCTGCCACCCTCCTCGCCCGTGTGACCTCGTGCAGACGGCCTGGGTTTGCTTCGTAGAAGAAGCCTCCATTACTTGACACCATCTCCTCGATGGCCTCCAGCAAGGCCGTGACACCTGATGCGCTGTGGTGGTCAATGCTGAGGACATGACACCTGCTCCCACACCTGTCCACAAGCCCCTGCAGGAGGGCCTCCCCTTCTCCTCCCAGGTGCCGCTCCACGGCTCGGTCCTGCATCCCGTCGCTGTAGGTGAACACCACCACTGCGTGCAGCCAGACGTCTTTGCCGAGAAGTTCCAGGTGTTCTTGCGCCGCCCTTCTGGCCCTGTCCTTGTACGCGCTGTCCAGGCGGACGACCAGGAGGACGGCGTGCGGCCCGGGTTGACAATGTGTCACGCTCAGCACCAGCTCCTGCTTAAGGACCTCAGGAGTCTCGCTAATGGGAAAGTTCTTCCACCAGCCCGGCGTGTCCACCACGGTGACCAGCCGCCCAGCTGCCACCCCACGGATCTTCACGCACTGGCCAGTTCTCTCGGGGAACGTGGACGGTCTTCGAAGAATCGTGTTTGCAAGAGATGTTTTTCCAGCTCCTCGGTTCCCCATGAGCACAATTCTGAATTCAGAGATAAACTGCAAGCCTAGAAGAGCGGACATTCACATCAAGTCAATAATAGTGCATAATAATTATAATAATAATAATAATAATAATAATAATAATAATAATAATAAAAGTGACTCTCAGGTCAGGAAGAAATGGTAACAGTCAAAAGCTTCACTGCCATGTTTGTAAATGAAGTGCTTAACTGCTTATTTTGTCCCCTCTGTATGCATTCCCTTATCAGAGACAGTGTTAGTGTTACAGCTTGAATAACTGTTTTACACACACACACACACACACACACACACACACACACAAAAAGGTATATATTTGCATATGTATTCACTGGAGATAAAATTAAAGAACTAAAAACAATTTCCTAAATGTCAAGATCATTGTGTAGTCCTATGCGAAATTATCCTAACAGGAGTGTAATAGCAGTATTTTAAGCTTATTTCATAAATTGTATATATTTTAAAGCCCAGCATTAAAAAGTATATAATTGAAAAGGAACACTGATCAAAATGAGAGTACACTGCAAGTTACTGGTGTTATTCTGGCAAATGGTTCCAATTTCCTTAATTATCTGACAAACCCTCTTTAACTGGCAGCCTAACTTTGCAGTTTTCACTGACTTCGTAAAAATGGTGAGACGTCCAAAGTGACTGAAACTCTCCGGCAGCAGGTTGTTCAGATGAAGACCAAAGGGCTGAAACTATCAGCCATAACAAGACAAGCTGGTCGTTCCAAGTTTGTGATTTCTAGAATATTGCATCTTTACATCACAGACTCACAAAGTCCCCCAAGAAGGCTGGTCACCCACGACAGACAAATGAGAGAAGAGAGAGAATATGAGAAGTGGTCCAGAGTTCATTTTAGTGATGAATGCAAGTTACATTTTTTTATATTACATTATATCAGTCGACAAACAGGGGAAAGACTGAACATAAGGTGTGTAGAGGAAGTGTCGTGGGTTTGGGAATGTTTTTGGACCTTGGGAGCACTTGGACCTCTCATACAGCTACATGACAGAGTGAATTCAAGAGAGTATCAGAACCTTCTACAACACCACGTGGTTCTTTCCTTGCATTTATCACTCTATCAGCAATACCTCCTGTCACACTGCAAAATAAGTAAAGCCCAGAGTCCTGATCAAAACCCAACAGAAAACCTCTGGAAAATCCTTGGTGACCGTTATGGCCAAGAAACCCACAACAGTCACACAACTGTGGAAGAGACTGGACGATGAGTGGACCCTAACCACCCCAGTGCAGCGAGAGACTACTGATGTCCTGTGACTATAGATGTGCTGAAGTCATGTAAAGGCCTGTACAGTTCCTGATTACTGAACCTGTAACATTCAGAAAATGTAGGTGTGCACAATCATGATGGCGACACACTTGTAGTTCTGAAATAAAACTGAGGGAATAATTGTGTGCGTTTGTGTGTTAAGTATTAATTCATATAACACTTTATCCAAATAACATTTGTCTTGTAAGCAAATTTAATTATTATCCATTGTATGGCTTTTTTTTACTATTAAGAACATGCATTTAGTCAGAGGTGTCCAACCATTTGACTGGTAGTACACACACACACACACACACACACACACACACACACGGTTAATAGATTCTTGGGACTTGGGGACTTACCAAACTGAGAACTTGAACCACATGAAGCCATTGTTCTGCAGATGTTGAGGGAAATCTTCGTTTAGCCAGGTCCATCAAGTCCTCACAAATGTGCTAAACTCACCTCATACACTTCTGACGTCCGGCATTCTGAGCCACACAGGCTTCGTGGGATGTTTGCATGCAAACATTTTTTTTTTCACTTTTAATTTGCGACCAGTAAACTCCTGAAAAGTACGAAAGAAGCTACTGTACCCTTGTGCTGCTATTGTCCAGCGTATGGATGTGAAGCTATTAGAACTGGTTGGGTTGGTTGTGTGCGAGACGTGACTGTGTACGTACGTGCTGATTAAGAAGCACGCCATCACCTGACCTCCAGGTGCAATCAGTTCACCGTGGCCAAGGTCACGGCAGGTCAAAGCACATCCTGTTTCCAGTACACAGCAAGTTTTTTTTCAATCTTGTGTATTTTGTGTAAATATTGTGCTAGAGCTGCAGTGACTGAATCTGAAGCCCGGTAAGCACTGGCCACAGAGGACCGTACCAGCACGTGGCTCTCCAGCAGCTCCTGACGCTCCTCTCAGGAGATTAAAGTCAGCCCCTGGGCATCATGAACACTGTGTAGACTCTGACCATAACTGTTGATTTGTTACTACACGTGTGGTAAAAAGCAAAATACAAGCAAAAGTGCACTGAAACCCAATTGGTTCCTTTCGGTTCTATATTGCCCATTCACCACTGGCCTGGTCTTCCTCAAAGTGCTTTTACTTCTTTCAGTCCAAATGTTTAGGACTTGAAATGTTAATTTCCTGACAAGTACAGACTCCAGTTTATTTCCAATAAACAATCACTGGATCTGGTGAAATGCCAGAATAATAACTGAAAGACAGAACTTTGAGAGTTGGAAAGAAAAAAAGACTTTGACTTTATGTGGAACTTCATGAACAGTTTATAGGATTCGGTGTTCTTTCACAGCGCGTTATGTTTTTTTGTGAGGTTTGTGTTTGTTGTGAACAGACTGTTAGTGGCGTTCCAGTCTTATGGCATTATCTGTGAGTTACCCAAATCTCTCACTGCAGTATTGCTGTGTGTAAAACATGAAAAGTGAAGGTTAAGAACACAAGGAGGAGATTAGCATCTGATCTTATCACCAGGAGATCCTCTACCCCGGCTCAATGTTTACACAGGCGCCCTATCAGATAATTGGGAGGTTCTGCTCTGTTGGAACACATTAAGCCTCTAGTCACAGCGGTCACACATGTTACTGTTGCTGTTTATGGGGCTCGTTTGACCCTGTGAGTGCCAAGACTTACAGCTGGTATAACAGCACAAGACAAGGACATTTGGGGGTTTTAATAGGACGCAAGCAAGCACCATCTGTTTACTGTAAACTGGACCTTTCTGAACAGTCAGTGGAAAATGTCGCTCCACCGTTCGGGAGCCAGCAGAAACCTGGAGGCTCGTTTAGATGGCCGCATCTTTACTGTTTGAAGCCCATTTTCTCCTACGGCTGACTGCGAATTCTTCAAAGGGATGGGGGAAGAGATTTTCAATTCACTGCACTGACTTCGTTGTTAGCCAGGAAAAAGCATGAACGCACGGTTGAAACGTGCTTTCGTCTTGCGGAGAAGATTGCCGAGGCTCCTGCAAACCAAAGTTGGTTCTTGAAGTCGGAAAGTTTTCACACACAACCAAGCCCATCCTCCTCCACCCCCCATCCTCCTCCACCCCCCATCCTCCTCCACCCCCCATCCTCCTCCACCCCCCCCATCCTCCTCCTCCTCCTCCCCACTCCACACCCCCACCTTCCCCACCCGCCCCGCCCCCTACCCGTTCACGACCAGCTGTAGCTCCGGCAAGATCATTTGCTGCAGATCAGATTAGAGGTGGATTCCATTCCAACAAGAAAGCCTTGACTGTTAATTACATTAGTGGGCTGGAAACCAAACCCGGGCCCACTGCCTCGCCCGTCTTTTGAAACCTGCAGCCGTACATTAGAATGAAAAAGTGAAGATGATGAATCAATGATGTAAGAATTAAAAACAGTAAAAAAAAAAAACAACAACAAAGTACTATTATATCTGTCTGTTTTTGATGAAACAAAGCAAAAAGATGTATCAACATTCAAAAGAACCCCCGCTTAGACAAACAAAGCCGGGGACCGAGAAGGTTTGACACTCATTAGACTGTATAATTAGACATCGCTCCCACACAAACGCTTTCTTTCATATTACTCCAATTGCGCCATCCAAGAGCGAAACACAAACCATTGTCGTCGCCACCACCAAGGACAGGAAGCTTTGCTAATTAAATCTCATTGCGGCTTTTCCTTGATAACAATGATCATTTTTTGTTTTCCAGAGCTGCGGAAAACAGCGCACCATCATGATGGCTATTTGCATCTAATGTCATTTCGAAGTACTGAAAGTCAAAATAGCAGAAAGATCGTGTTCATATTTTCATCTAATGCTATAAAGCAGCGTTGTGCTCCTCCTCTCTAACTCGGCTGCCAGTGAAGACGCACAACTTAAATCTGTGCTCGCCCCATTTTGAGGCCTTTGGTGTTTGTGTCCATGCAATTTTTGGGTTGACTGACGTTTATAACTTTAGCAGCTAATGTGATGTTAAATGCATTATTGCTATACGCTGCTTGGCCGGTTTATTAGACACTATTATTAAAGCACACGTAGTACTGGATCTTCTTTGGATCTCAGAGCCACGGTGATTTAGCGTGGCATAGATTTCGCCAGGTGTTGAAATCGTTCTGCAGGAATCTTGGCCCATGCAGACAGGGCTGCTTCTTGCAGTTGCCACACATTAGATGGAGGCAAAGATATGCTTAGAACAGCCTGTTCTACCTCGTCCCAGATATGATCTATAGGATTAAGATTTGGAGACTGTGAAAGCCAGGGAAGCAAGGAGATCTCATGCTACTGGAACCAATCCATGACTATATGACCCTTGAGGCAGGGTGTACCCTTCTGTCACAGGCTAAATAGCTGCCATGAAGAAACTAACTTAGACAGCCATGATGGTTTGGTAAGCCCTACTGTCCAAGCATCTGTCCTCAGGTATCAGAGGACACGGGGTGTGCCAAGAAGACATTCCCCACACCATTACTCCACCTCCACCAGCCTGAGCTGTTCATACGTGACAGGAAGGGCTCCTCGATTAATGCCGCCCGTGCCAAATTCTGACCCTCCCGTCAACGTGGTGCAACAGAGTTGGCTTCGCCCGAGCAGGCCGTGTTTTCCGATGTTCAGAGATCCGATGTATGAACTCTTTCGGCCGCGCTACGGAAAAAGCGCAAAAAAAGCGTTGTGCGTTTGGGCGCGTCAGCTGCACGCCGGCGCTGCGTTCAACTGCGGTTTGCCCGGCTGTGCGCCGCCTGTTTGTCAGAGTGAATCTCGACATCCTCCTCTGATCCCTTCCCACGAGGAGTTGTTTACGTCCCCCGCAATCCCATTTCACTGAATCTTTTCCCTTGATCCCAGCGCTCGCTCAATACCGCCGCGCCAGAAAGCGCCCCCGGCTAGCCGAGCGCTGATGACCGTGCCTCGTTCAAAGGTGCTCAGGTTGCTCTATTTTCTCACGTTTATGTGGACTGACACAAAGCAGGAAACATGGGAAAACCTGCACATCCTGACTTTACGCTTCACTCCAGGGTCACTTGTTCAAATTTCCATATAGAGAAGCTCCAATCGCGAAAGACCAGGTGTCTCTAATAACGTGGCCAATCAGTGAGGCTTCACACGCCGCTGCTCAGGTTTAAAAATAACCCAGATAACGTCCACTTCGGATGTTCTCCCGGTCATTAATGCGGTTCTCCTAATTGTCTGTCTCAAAGTCTCGAACAGGAGGTCACCCCTGACACAGGGTGACAATGACATCTCCATCCCTACAGTTAGACCTTCATCCAGCCACCTGCCGTCAGCTCTGCTGTTATTCCCAGCTGCCCAGCACTTGTCTGCTTTATTTAGCCCCCGTTCCATACCCCCCCCCCCTCCCCAAGCCTGACCTTATCGGCCTGGAAATGCACTAAAAGGTCATTTGATTGGTTATGAGAAGGGAGCAAGGCTCGCTCATTAGTCTTATGGGAAGGTTTTTATACTCTGCCGAGTTAGGAGAGCACGCCGCCCCCGAGCCATGACCTTGATAAGTCTATTAAATTGCTTATCAAAAACACACTCTCGCACACGGCCACGCGCTCACGTGTTCGCACGGCTCCCGTTTCTCATCAAGCAGCGATAGAGGCTGAGCCGCCGAACATGAACTCGGGCGGCGGTCACGGGCAACACCCTACGACTCCGGCTACCGCACGCTGCCGGCCACGGACCAGCCTGGCCCTTTAAGACCTGCGGCGCACAGCACCGGACAGGGAAGGGCTCCGAGAGCTGCAGAGGGCACATTCATCATACCGTCAGTCCCCGACAGCAGCCGTGATCCGGGGGTGGGGCGGGGGTGTGCAATAACTGTGTTAAGGCCAGAGGAGGTGCGGGCTCTTGAAAGCTTAGCCTGGAGAGGAAGAATGATAATACCACTGTAATTGACTTTCTACAGGACTTCTCTGTTTGCTGAGCCCAAAAGCCTCCTGACAGTCTTCCTCCATTATCTTTCCGTGCTGGTTTCAGCTCCCCGCGGTCGAGCAGAGCCAGGCGTGGGAATAAAGAGTAAGGGAGGCAGGAGTCTGGATTGAGCGGTGCTCCGAGACAGATGCCAGGCCTCCGTGAGCATGAAGCCCCGAGCCTCCCGTTGTGAAGTCTCTTAGGGTAGTGCTGATTGGGATGGAGGTTTAGATGTGGGGTTAGAGTGGGTGTAACGTTATGAGTTCTTCATTACTGTCATGTGAAGTAAATGTCACTCTTCTTATGACCAGTGCTTGAAAATCTCTGCCCTGGGCAGTTTTTCGTTTCTCCAAGGGGTCGTGGAGACCTCAGTTATTTGCCAATGTGCTGGCGTATTAGAAAACCTAAGCGTGAGAAAGGCCATGGATCCCAGCACTGGGAATTGGGACCACTGATATTCACACCGTACACACCTACCCAAGACCTTCAATGTTTCTAGCGCTCTATCCAAGACTCATCAGGAACAAAGACCCAGCAGGGCCAGATATTAGCATGGCAGACGTTATTAGCATATGAAGCTGTTTTCGTTATTAACTTTGTGCACGCCGCATAAAAGAACAACATACGGGTGGCATTTGACTTAAAGGCCATTTTTAATCCCTAATGGCATTTCCTTCTTATTGCCTACAGCCCATAACAATCGTATTATTTATATTAGGACGATAAGATATTCAGGAAGGGGGGCCTGGGCAAGAAAGCTGAAAGGCTACGGCGTACAAACACGAGTTTCTTTGGCAACAGACTGCTGTCAGATTTCATCGCGGAGTCGCAGGGGACACGCGTCCCCACCGCAGACGATGAAAGGGCTCTCACTGTGGCAGACGGAACAAACTCATGGAGAAAGTGGGGACTAGTACAAATGAGGGAGAGAGAGAGGAGGAGAGAGAGAGAGAGAGAGAGAGAGAGAAAGGGGGACAGAGAGGGAGGACTGAGGCGGATAATGTCAGTGAAACTTTGCTGCCTGTTCTCTAATGACGTTTGGGACACGGTGCCGTTGCGGTCCCAGAGTCCACCGAGTCCCTGTAGTCCTCCGGGTGGGATCGACGGGCACTCGAGAAGAACAAAGAGTGCATTTCTAAAAAAGCAGGCGGGGGCATCGTTCAGTGCTCCATGGTGTCCTCCTCCTCGTCGCTGCTCTGAACGAAGTCGTCGGCGATGTCGTCCAGGGAGGGTCCGCCTCCCGCGTCGTCGTCATCGGCGACGGTGTCCTCGCCCCCGAGTTCTCCTAGCAGCTGCTCCGTGTGCTGCAACAAGGGAGGGTCCTCACAGCACAGCTTCACATACAGCTGTACCCCCCCCACACACCACACACACACACACACACACACACACACACACACACACACACACACACACACCACACACACACACACACACACACACACACACACACACACACACACACACACACACACACACACACACACACACACACACACACACACACACACACACACACACACACACACACGGTTAAGAACTGGGTTAACGTGCCTGTGTGTGAAAGTATGCTCTGAATTAATGCCCAGTATTCCAGCAGGGTGAAAGGGAGTCGGTCACATCACAGACACGTCTCCAGCCTGCTCACTCTGCCACTCCATCCCTCTTTCTCTCCGTCTCTCTCTCTCTCTCTCTTTATTATCATCATTTCTCTCCCTCTGTCCTCTCTGCCTTTGTCCCTTGTCCTCTCTCTCTCTCTCTCTCTCTCTCTCTCTCTCTCTCTCTCTCTCTCTCTCTCTCTCTCTCTCTCTCTCTCTCTCTCTCTCTCTCTCTCTCTCTCTCTCTCTCTCTCTCTCTCTGTGTGTGTGTGTGTGTGTGTGTGTGCAAGCTGCCAGTAGAGCAGAGGACTTTCTACAAATTCTACAAATTAGCTGCTACATTCCACACACAAATGAATCAGATACGGCATCAGCTGGGAAGTACACAGCTAGTGACTTAGGCCTTACTGTTAGAGGGGGAGAGAGAGAAAGCGAGGGGAAGAGGGAGAGAGAGAAAAGGGGGTGAAAGAGAAAGAGAGAACCAGTGAGAGAGGTTGGGGGGGGGGGGGGGGGGGGGTCGATGAGAGTGAGAATTCATTTCCCCCAGTGTCTCCTCTTATCACTGTAAAATACACTCCAAAAGTGTGTGATAAAAAAGCAATTCTCACAGAGGCTACAATACAATTTATCACCTTACACTCCTGCTCGTTAGTCTGTATTTAAAAAAAAAAGTTCAATTTCTCGTTGAGCTAGCAAGACCCGGTTTCTTAATCACCTTAAAATAATGATTCCCAGCATATTTACACTCAAAAACAAATGTGAAAGCACAACAAAAAACATAAGTAACTGCAAAAACACAGAAGGCTTGAAATGTGTTTAGTGAGACGCTCTATCCTACAGTCAGCAGGCCGCAGTGAATAAGTCATCAAGCAGACATAAAAACGCCATTACAGACTAAGCGTGACTTTATGCAAAGAGCGAGTCGGGTGGAGTTAACCGCGTTCAGGTCTGTGAGGTCAAAGCCTGCGTGAGTACGCTGGGCCGATGAACGGGTGGAGACCGGTGGGGGTCGGCGGGCGCAGGCACACGATGCTCTGTCTCTCACTAAAGCTGGAAGTGCTTACATTAGGGGCTGGGTGTGTTTGGGAGTGGTGGGAGAGAAGCCAGAAGCCTCCTCTACCATTCGGAGTAACCGGGTAAGAAAGGACGCACGCACGCACGCAGGCTGCGGTGAGCAAGTGATATGGACCTTAGCACTGTGGGGACAGTCGCTAAGCAACGGTGAGAAGTGACAGGCTTTACTGGGCCACCAGGGAGCTCATTTACTGACCGAAGAGAAAAACTCCAGAGTGTGAGAGTCCAACCCAGGCTAAAGACCTGACCTACACACACACACACACACACACACACACACACACACACACACACACACACACACACACACTCACAGCCAGTCCACACATACAAACACACTGAAGGAAAGTTAAAACAGCAGTGTTCATTTACACCAGCATAATGCACGTCGTCCAATGGGGGTCTGAAATTCTTTTGTGGCACTGGACCACAGAATGAAGACATGTCTCAACTCCATGCTCTTAAAGAATTAGTTTACTTCATTATTTTTTTAACACACACACACACACACACACACACACACACACACACACACACAAACACAAACTCTCAGAGCCAATCACCAAAAAATATTTCTAATTCAAAAGCTGTGTTAATTTAGCTGGGTAAATGAATTGGTCGGTACTCTCCTGAGTTATACAGTAGCAAGTGTGTGTGTGTGTGTGTTCATGTGAGATGAAGAGAAACACAGACAGTATGAAGGAGTGGAAGTGGGAGGTAGTTTTGCAGCGATAAACATCTGATCACATTATCTAAGGCCTCACATTGGAGTTTTGTGTTTTAATCTTACACTGTGCTCTACAGAGCATACATCTTTATCTACTGAACTGTGTGTGTGTGTGTGTGTGTGTGTGTGTGTGTGTGTGTGTGTGTGTGTGTGTGTCCATCTGCAGTTCCCACTCCTGCAGTTACTGATCAAGTCTGATAAGAATCTACTGATGGGGTTACACTCACACACATGTGTGTTAGTAAAAGGCTAAAGTTTCAGTTGCATACAGTACAGATTCTTGCCAGATGAAGGTTCACCTTCAGTCGTCTCATCACATCTCTTCACACTCTCCACCACCCCCTCCAACACCCTTATTAACCCTCCCTCCCCCACTAACACCCTTATTAACCCTCCCTACCCCACTAACACCCTTATTAACCCTCCCTCCCCCACTAACACCATTATTAACCCTCCCTCCCCCACTAACACCCTTATTAACCCTCCCTCCCCCACTAACACCATTATTAACCCTCCCTCCCCCACTAACACCATTATTAACCCTCCCTCCCCCACTAACACCCTTATTAACCCTCCCTCCCCCACTAACACCCTTATTAACCCTCCCTACCCCACTAACACCATTATTAACCCTCCCTCCCCCACTAACACCCTTATTAACCCTCCCTACCCCAGCTCCTTCAGCCCCAGCAAAAGGGGAAGGGACATTTACCTGACAAATTTTAATGTTGCATTGTGTTTCAGGTTTGAAAAGTGCTGGAATTTAGGTTAAAGTACTTTAAAATGCTTGAAATTGTAACTACTTCATTTCCCAACAAATATCTGTCTGACTGAACAGTTCTCTTGTATTACGTTAACAAATACGAGCCTCTTGTAATTCCAGGACGAAACATGAGAGAACGTGAAGACGTTAAGATTGGGCGTTTTTTAAATAAACAACCATTAAATAATGTGATAAAAAAAAGCAAATTATATAGAATCATATTTCAAGTACAACTTAATTAAGTTTAACGTGCTGGGAAATATTGAAATGGACCTTGAATGCCGTACAAGTGCTTTAATTCCACCTTGTTTAGGTGTATGAACCCTGCAAACACGACTATGTTCATTGCACTGAAGCGCGGCGCGCGTGAAGTTACAAAATTCGAGAGGTGCACGACCTTGCGAAGCGACAGCGCGGGGGGTCATCGCGCAGGGGCGGATACATCATTTTCAGCGTGCGGACCCACACGCCACGTCAAGTATAAACCTAGCTTTAGATTGCATGGGACAGGACATGTAGTGGGTGGAGGAGAGGAAGAGGGTGAAGGGCCTTCTGCCCCCTCCACGCTCGCTCACTGCCCAGGGTCTTTAGGGAGCAGCTGATGGAGGAGTGGGTGGAGGTCTCTGGCCATTTAGGACAAAACCGCTTACTGTTCAGACGCCTTGCTTGCCTTCCATGGACGGTGTCCCTCACACGCACGCACACAAAAACGACACAAACTGAGAAATAAAGTGGGCTAAACAGTTTCTTTTGGACATCCATTTTGTTTTCTAAAGAAAAAATGTTTTGCGTTATTAGATAAGCACTTAGGGAACTTGAGTGTAGGTGCACACGGGAGTTTGTGTGTTCACACACACACACACACACTCACCCATAAGGTCTGGTCCCCTACACCTCCCCTGTGCTCCTTGATTCAGAGAAGTTACGTGCTTAACATGCACTCACATGCAGGCAACTCCGCCCCCTTTCTGTAACTCCACCCCCTAAAATGATGAATAATGAACCTTCTGAGCTTCTACTACTGTGTGATAGTCATGGACATTTAGCCATTAGCGTTTTTAAACCAATGAAAAAATCAATTTACAGCTAAATATCACGTAAAATTCCAATACTGGAGCAAAAATAAGAAAAATTTTATTTATTTTTGACGAGTTTTTGCCTCTTGGTAGGTTATTCTTAGGTTATCCTTGGTAGGTTATGAGCACAAGCGTTTCTTCTCTAGCCATCACTAAAGATTTGCACTGTAATCTACAAATCAGCACCCAGCACTCTGAGCTCCATCAGCAAGCCATGAGACGCTGCAGCAGGGTGGAGGTATGAGCTCCACACCAAGGGCTGAAGCATGACAGTGGAATCAAAACGTCTCCTCATGAAGGGTCCATCTTTTGTTTCATATCCCTAGTGTGTGTGTGTGTGTGTGTGTGTGTGTGTGCCGGACCATCTGACTGGTCAATGATGGCACAATGTGAACACACTTCCTTGGGTACCCAGCCACTGTGTGAGGGTTGAGCGTATCAGATGTGACCTATGAAAAGCTAAACGTTTAATGTGTGTGGACACTGGGACCTTTGGGCAGAGAGAAGAACCAGATGTTCTCTGGGGAAATCTGAAATTCCAATGGCTGTTTCCAAAACAATCGTCAGCTCATGGGACACCGCGGCCAGCGCGGGCTACTGACTATGCTCATGGACATTCTGTTCCCAGCTCCGTTTAATCCCACGGACGCTCCTTCTACAGAGGAGAGCTGGGGGGAAACGCTGGGGTTTGTTGTGTATTTTTCTTTTCCAAAGTTGAAGAAAGGGTCAAAACGACTGCCAAGCTGTGCGCGACACTTTTGCAAAAGTTCCCGACACGCGCGGCGCAGATTTGTGCTGCGGTCGTGGCCCGTCGGCGGCCGACGTCGCTGGCTAAATTTTCCGACGGTGTTTTTACAAGTAAATCTATAAGGCGAGAGGGCGGCGGAGACGTCGGGCGGAGCGAAGCGGCCGCGGGAGACGGCGGACACACGCTGCCTCCGGACCGGGAGGCAGGAAATCGATGGGCAGTGACAGCTTGAGCGGAATTTGCCGGGGAGGGGAGGCGGAGTCTGTAGGGCGAAACGTAGTGGAGGGTGGAGAGGGCGGTGGGTGGTGGGAGGTGAGGGGCACTAGGACCTGCAGGAGGTGCTGGGAGCACAGAGCTGATGGGCAGATAGAAGAGCTGTAGGTGATCTCACACATACACACACGATATGAATACACAGACTACCTGTTGCACATAAACACACACCCACGACACCACATATAAACACAAATTACCCTATGCAATCACAAAACTGTACACTGTACCCCATGCACATAAACACCATGAAAACACACACCCCTAAAAACCTCATAAAGAACACGCACTACACAACAGCCCACACAAACACACAAAGAAAGACTACAGGTTTAAAAACATCTCTTGGGCTGATCATTGAGCATTTTAGCTCCGCTCATGCTCGTCGCCACTTGTTGAATCTCTACCACACACACACACACACACACACACACACACACACACTCACTATCACATATACAGTACACCCACTATCACACACACACACACACACACACACATCACATATACAGTACACCCACTACCACAAACACCCACACACACTCATCACATATACAGTACACCCACTATCACACACACACACACACACACACACACACACACACACACACACACACACACACACACACACATCACATATACAGTACACCCACTACCACAAACACCCACACACACTCATCACATATACAGTACACCCACTATCACACACACACACACACTCATCACATATACAGTACACCCACTACCACAAACACCCACACACACTCATCACATATACAGTACAGCCACTACCACAAACACCCACACACACTCATCACATATACAGTACACCCACTATCACACACACACACACTCATCACATATACAGTACACCCACTACCACACACACACACACACACACACACACACACACACACACTCACACACATCACATATACAGTACACCCACTATCACAAACACCCACACACACTCATCACATATACAGTACACCCACTATCACACACACACACACCCACACACACACACACTCACACACATCACATATACAGTACACCCACTATCACAAACACCCACACACACACACACCCACACACACACGCACACACACACGCACACACACACACTCGTCACATATACAGTACACCCACACACGCACACACACACACACACACACACACACACACGTCACATATACAGTACACCCACTACCACAAACACCCAGACCACAGGTGAGATGCTCAGGCCAGCTCAGAGCCTCCCTACGTCCTAAAGTGAGAGAATGAGGCTGACACTTTCATCAGGAGCGTAATTACACCCGACGACGGCAGCGGGAAGCCGGGAGGACGGCGGCAGACACGGCCACCGGGCCTCGATGAAATAATCCGTGACAAACATCTGATAGTTATCCAAACACAGTTGGACGAGATAGCCCTGGAGGGAGGAGACACGCCGCTCCTTTAATAAACACGTCCTGCTCTGCGTTTCCTCTTCATTAAGCATGCGCTACTCCGCTCTGCGTCTTGTTGACGCGTGTTTTCTCTAACAGAAATAAAGGAAACAATCGCGTCCATGATTATGAAACGATACGAAGCCAGAGGTGTCGGGGGCATCGGGCCCACACAAAGCTGGGATCTCGCAGACGGTGTGTTTGACTTCATAACTTGGACGTATCAGTCTCATCCGTTCACCCTACCCAGAGTGCTCCACGTTGTTGAAAGTAGCTTTCTAAAAGCCTAATTAATAAATAATTACTGTTTGCCTTATTATGGCGGTATTAATGATGACGCCAACAGAAGCCAAACCGGCACGAGGACTGATTAAAGAACGCATGAATAATTCATTCATCTCATGTGACGCTAATGAACATAATTAAATATTCACAAGTGTGAACTGCTGCTAGGAACCAGAAGCAGGACTTGTCAGGTCTTATTTACATGTGATTTGCAGCCGCGCTGACTTCATCTCTTAAATTCTTCAAAGTTCTTATTAATAATTGAAGCGGCCTTGTAAACAAAAAGGGATTTTGGGCGACTTCTCACAAAACGAGTCCTCCCGCGCGCTTTAAACAGACCTCGCCGGCCTCTGTTGCCAATGGAAGGAGGCGCTGTTGGATCAGCGAGGGAGATCTGACCCCACACCGGTGATGAAGTGACTCTTTCATGGGAAGGGAAGTGGGGAGACGGGGGGGGGGGGAACAGGCCTCGACCTGCTCCTCACCCCTCCGTTCGGGGAGGCTAACGACGCACCACAACTACGCACATTTGCAGTTCAGCAGATTTATGTCAATAAAGACACGAGGGATCTAACGGCGGGATGAAACGGAGGAGGGCTCTCTGAACGAGCTTCACCCACACGGGCTCCTGAGACGATCTTCTGTGGCATGTAGCGAGGCACTATGTAAATATCGCCGTTAACGGTTGCCTGGAAACCCGGCCAAAGGGTACGGAGTGTTCACAAAACTCTCTGTTGCTCCCAGAAGAGGTCGAGCCAAAATCTTACACTGTTAATTGGGAACCAAACTCAAACCATCTCCATGTACAGAGCCCACATGAACCCCCAAACTCTGACCAGCACATGATGATCCAACGCTGTGGCAAAATCTACCACATCAGTTCTTTATTATAAATTCCTAATATAATATAATAAATATATTATAAATATAATATATTTTTGTTCACCATTTTTTACTAGAACATGCAGTTGACACCTGTATAGCTTTTTACTTATCACAACTGTCACTGCTACAACTGTAATAATACCATTAATTACAGTAAACTGACTCCGATGATACACATATAACACTGTCATTAATTGTAGAGTCACAAAGTAAAAGGAGTGTTATAATGTGCCGTAAGTGTTACCATAATCTAGTCAATACCCACATTAAGGCTCAGCTCCCTGGGGCATTTAACACTTCCATTATTTTCTGTGTGAGGTACACATGGCCAGCAGAAGGAGAAGAACTGGGGGGTGGTGGGTTTCTGTGATGATCTCTGTGGTTTCTGTGATGATCTCTGTGGGAGAAACGGGGCTGCTGGCAATCTGGACGGGATGGGGAAACGGAGAAGGCGTAAGCTCCGCCTTCCGAGCCAGGAGGCGGAGCTGAAGCTGATGTTTAAACTGCACCTCAGAGTCCAAATACACTCTAGCACATTATTAGCTTTTCCATAAATGTAACATACACAGCATAGCGATGTTCTGGGGCTTTGTCCCAACCTAAATGTAGCGAGTTACAGATGTAAGCAATCTGTTAGCAGCTTATTTTAATAACATCATTAGTAAACCACTCAGCTTCAGAACTCAAGGGCACCGGTTTTCAGATAAATGAATATAATAAATAAAATAACAGAATGAAACAAAAATAGTCCACCCAACTGTGCTTCACTTTTCCTGGCTATTCAACACTGTGTTTTGTGTTTTTTAACTGACAAGTGGCTTTGTAGCAAACAGCAAAACAATGGTGCTGGGGTGTCAAGGATCAGTACAGCACGTTTAGCAGTGTTGGCATGGGTGGGGGTGGGTGGGGGGGGGGTATGGGAGGGGGTGTGGGAGGATGGGGGTGAGGGAGGGGGTGGGGGTGGGGGTGTGGGAGGATGGGGGTGGGGGTGTGGGAGGATGGGGGTGGGGGAGGGGATGTGGGTGGGGGTGTGGGAGGATGGGGGTGGGGGAGGGGGTGTGGGAGGATGGGGGTGGGGGAGGGGATGTGGGTGGGGGTGTGGGAGGATGGGGGTGGGGGAGGGGGTGTGGGAGGATGGGGGTGAGGGAGGGGGTGGGGGAGGATGGGGGTGGGGGAGGGGGTGTGGGAGGATGGGGGTGGGGGAGGGGGTGGGGGAGGGGGTGTGGGAGGATGGGGGTGAGGGAGGGGGTGGGGGAGGATGGGGGTGGGGGAGGGGGTGTGGGAGGATGGGGGTGGGGGAGGGGGTGGGGGAGGATGGGGGTGGGGGAGGGGGTGTGGGAGGATGGGGGTGAGGGAGGGGGTGTGGGAGGGGTACTTCTGCTGTTACTAGGCCTTGAGGAGAATGGCCAAGATCAACGAGAGAGAAGGGGGACAGAGAGAGAGGGAGGGGAAGGAGAGAGAGAGAGGGAGGGAGGGAGAGAGAGAGAGAGAGAGAGAGAGGGAGGGACAGAGAGAGAGAGGGAGGGATAGAGATAGAGGGAGGAAGGGATAGAGGGAGGGAGGGATAAAGAGAGGGACAGAGAGAGAGGGAGGGAGAGAGAGAGAGAGAGAGAGGGAGGGACAGAGAGAGAGAGGGAGGGATAGAGATAGAGGGAGGAAGGGATAGAGGGAGGGAGGGAGGGATAAAGAGAGGGACAGAGAGAGAGGGAGGGAGAGAGAGAGAGAGGGAGAGATAGAGAGAGAGGTAGAGAGAGAGAGGGATAGAAAGAGAGGGATAGGGAGAGAGGGAGGGAGGGAGAGAGAGAGAGGGAGAGATAGAGGGATAAAGAGAAAGATAGAGGGAGAGAGAGGAGGGTAGAGAGGGATGGAAGGAGAGAGAGAGGGATAGGGAGAGAGAGGGGGAGGGAGGGATAGAAAGGGGGGGAGGGATAGAGAGAGAGAAATAGAGAGAGAGAAGGAGGGAGGGAGGGAGAGAGAGAAAGGGGAGAGATGAGTAGGGAGAGAGAGTGAAAGAGGAGGGAGAAAGAGGGAGGGGGGGGGGCAGAGTGAGGGGTGTGCTTATCAAGGTCTTGCTGTTGGATGGCCATAATTACACATTGATGGTACATGCTCAGACCAACCAGAACTAATACTGTACTGCACTCCACAGAAGGGCCTCCACTCAGGAGCTGTTTCACTGAACAGGGGCTCTGAAAATCATTTACCAAAGAGTAAAATACTAATTTTCCATAGAAGACTTAAAAATCAAGTCCCAGTCTAATAAAACGAGCAGAAATACTGGAGCAAACAGAAAGTCTGTTCCACAGGAAGGGCTGTCGTGGTGGTGAAGGCAGCCAGAGGAAAAACAAGCAGTTTTCTTTGGGATTAAGAAATCCATCTAATTCAAGGTACCAAACAGAAACCCAATTTGGCTTAAACTATTTATAGAAGAGAGGGAGAACTGATAGCACTCTACAGCAGAGAGGCACAAAATGGCTTCAGTTTGGGAGCAACACCAAGTGACGTGACGTGCAGAACTGTGTAGGGGCGTCGGTCTAGAGAGGAACAACACAGGACAATGTCCACACAGAGGACACTGGTCCTCTATTAAACATTCAAAAAAGACGACTAACATTTTTGGACACTTTAAATGATCTCAGTGTATCACCACGACCTTGGGAGACTCAGGACAACTACATATTCTCCCACGGATCCTTAAATAATGAAACCCCCAAACTACCACACGTGTCTGACCACTGTCCATATGTATCCAACCACAGTCAAAAGCAAACCGAGGACAGTGTTGACAATGTCCATCTCCGTGAGCACAGCCCTGTTGTAGGGGGACCGGACTGTCCAGAGAGGACAGGCTGTGCCCCCACTGTCAGTGTGGGAGTGTTGGAGACAGAGCTGTGTGTCCTAACCCAGCGTGCTGCACAGGAGTCCATCACAAACCCTCTATAAGAACATGTGGGGCACCTGCAGAGTTTCTCCTGTAGGACTGCAGACGTAGAGAGAGGACTGTCCTGTGTCCTGGGAGAGGACAGGGGACTCATGACAGCTCCAAGACTCATGGCATCAAAGGGACAAGCTGTAACTCTTTATTGATCAGTATTTTTTAACTATCAGCATTCTTTGTTAATAGTTGTTAGTTATTTCTATACTGTATTGTATATATTGTACTCTCTTCTATTCCTATTTTTCCCCTTTCTGGTTATGTTAATTTGCTTTGGCAATAATGTAACTTGTAACACTCGTGCCAATAAAGCAATTGAACTGAATTGAGAGAGAGAGAGAGACCGAGTGAGAGTGTGAGAGAGAGAGAGAGAGAGAGAGAGAGTGTGTGTGTTTGCGAGTCCACTCATATACTGTGCCATCAATTCATCTTGCACGACCATCACAAGGACAGAATGAAGAAAATTCTTTAGCACGGCCATAGAAAGGACAGGGGACAAGACGAAGCCAGCAGGAGGGACAAGAAGCGACAGATCACACGGAGGGAGAAAGAGAGAGAGAGAGAGAGAGAGAGAGAGAGGGGGAAGGGAGAAGAGAGCAAGGGAGGGCAGAGACTTTTTATAAAATCCTCTATAACTCTTTTATTCATTTGTATATTAATGATAAATTTACATATACTGAATTGCTTTGGCAACACAGGTATTTACCCCGTCATGCCAATAAATTACAGTTGATTTGAGAGTGGGAGAGGAGAGGAGAGAGAGAGGGAGAGAAAGAGTGCATGGGAGAGAGGGGAGAGAGAGAGGGGAAGAGAGAGCACACACAGGGGTGAGAAAATGGAGAGGAAGAAAGAAAGAAAAGCCAGTACACAGGGAGTAGGGGAGTCAACCTGGGGGAAATACAGGAGAACACCACACACGACCACCAGGAGCAGACGGAGGGAGGGAGAGAGGGAGAGATGGGGAGAGACATGGAGAGAGGGAGAGAGGGAGATGGAGACATGGAAAGAGGGGGAGAGGAGAAGAGGGGGAGAGGAGAAGAGGGAGAGACATGGAGAGAGGGAGAATGATGAAGGGGTGTTCAGAGCACGTACAAAAGAGAGATGTCATCACCTATCCACCACCCACCAACACAAACACAGTTCTCCCTACACACACACACAGCTCTCCCTACACACACACACACACACACACAGCTCTCCCTACACACACACACACACACACACAGCTCTCCCTACACACACACACACACTGCTCTCCCTACACACACACACAGCTCTCCCTACACAAACACACACACACACACACACAGCTCTCCCTACACACACACACACACTGCTCTCCCTACACACACACACACACTGCTCTCCCTACACACACACACACAGCTCTCCCTACACACACACACACTGCTCTCCCTACACACACACACAGCTCTCCCTACACAAACACACACACACACACACACAGCTCTCCCTACACACACGCACACACACATTGCTCTCCCCACACACACACGCACACACACACTGCTCTCCCCACACACACACACACACACACTGCTCTCCCCACACACACACACACACACTGCTCTCCCCACACACACACACACACACACACACTGCTCTCCCCACACACACACACACACACACTGCTCTCCCCACACACACACATACACACACACACACACACACACACACACACACTGCTCTCCCTACACACACACACACACACACACACACACACACAGCTCTCACAAACTTTTTCGTTTTCGTTTCATTTTTTTCCATTTCCATATCTTGGACTGCCAGCAGCGTGAGAGAAATTTCACCCCAGTGAAAGGACAGAGGCCATGCTGGGTGTGCAGATGAGACACTGCGTATGTGTGTGTGTGTGTGTGTGTGTGTGTGTGTGTGTGTGTGTGTGTGTGTGTGTGTGTGCGTGTGCGTGCATGCGCGTTTGTGTATTACCTTCTTTGCCTTGGTAAGGTAGGTCCTGGCTGACTTTCTGAAGCTCTCTGTGTTTGCTGTGGTAGCAGGCTTGTCCAGTTGGACATAAAACAGCCAGCCCAACAAATACCAGACCTAAGGAAGAGAGAGGGAGACTGTGAGAAAGAGGAGAAAGAGAAAGAGAGGGAGAGAGAGAGAGCAGGAGACAGAGAGAAACACAGAGACAGAGTGTGAGACAGATGGAAACTATGGGAGAGAGAGAGACAGAGGGAGACTGTGAGAGAGACTGAGTTAGGGAGACTGAGAGAAGGAGGGAGAACGTGTGAGAAAGATGGAGACTGTGAGAGACGGTGAGAAGAGTAATTACTTAATTACTTAATTAATTGCTTAATCTCGTGTAAAGGTAACCTGATGAAACTGACAGTAACCAAACAATAGAACAAGACAGATAGCTTGATTGAGGAATCGAGGCACAGAAAGTAGGAAGATCAGAACAACAAGTAAATCTATACCAAGTTGTCCAGACAGATCAGGCAAGAATAATGGTGATAAACCTCCCCATAGAGAAACAGAAAGTGTAAAACACTGCTATAAAACATCAACTATTACAGCTAGTGACAGACATGTCTGCTCTCCTGGACACACACAAGCTTGGGCTTAGCTATCCCTAACTGACTGGCCTAGAGTGAACGGAGCAGTGAAGATCTGATGTACTCAAACTGTGAGGAGAAGATCTCCTCTACTCAACCTCTGAGGAGAAGATCTCCTCTACTCAAACTGTGAGGAGAAGATCTCCTCTACTCAAACTGTGAGGAGAAGATCTCCTCTACTCAACTTCTGAGGAGAAGATCTACTTTACTCAAACTGTGAGGAGTTCCACAGAGAGCCTGTGAATTTCAATACAGCACCTGTGATAAATTCAATAAACAAAGATGAATAAACAAGATGAACAAGATATTGAATTCAATGCAGAACTTGTGAGGAATTCAATAAATTCCGCGATCTCTTCAGAGAATAACGTTCCTTTGACGGCGGAAAATTAAGACTGCCCAGGATTGAACCTTATTCACAAATGGATGTCAGACATCACTCAGCTTCTGTTGACAAACAGTGTGGACAAAAACATCTGCACACTCAATATAATCAATGATAAACAACAGACTATTAACACAGTTGATGCTGCTGGGAAAAGGTTGTGTGTGTGTGTACCTCAGAAAGGCCCAAGTCACAGAGAACAGAGATGATAAATTAGAAATAAATTATGACTCGTGTTTTCTCCTGTGTATTAGTAAATACCCCCACACTCCTACTGTTCGTCCCCTATATATATTAGTAAATACCCCCTGCTGTTCCTCCCATGTATTAGTAAATAGTAAATACCCCCTGCTGTTCCTCCTTTACACATTAGTAAATACCCCCATACTCCTACTGTTCGTCCCCTATATATATATATATATATATATATATATATATATATATATATATATATGAGTAAATACACCCCTTGCTGTTCCTCCCATGTATTAGTAAATATTTATTATTAGACCTTTATTTATACAGGTAGTCCCATTGAGACTTGGCGTCTCATTTACAAGAGAGACCTGTTTCCAATACAATATAAAACAACAATTAAGCTAAAAATAACACTTAAATAATATACATATTATTCATACACATCATAAAACAATGTACAAGATATAAAAAATTTACAGTAACTAGATAACTAGTATTCATAAAACATAGCATATTTATACTGATTAATAATTACATGTGCAGGTATCTATAAATCTCTTCTCTAGAACTTTCAGCAGAGCTTTAAAATCCCTAAGTGTGACCAGACTGGACAGCTTCAATTCCTTTTGAAGCAAGTTCCAGCTGGAGGAACCGGAAAAGGAAAACGCCTTTTTACCAAGCTCGGTCCGCACCGAAGGAACACTAAAAGAGATCAAATCATGGGAGCGAAGGCTGTAACATTGCTCTTTACGAGAAAAAAATGTAAAAAGGTAAGACGGTGCCAGATTAAGAATAGATTTATAAATAAATAAGTAAAAATGTAAAAGCCTGCGGTTATGTAAGGAGGGCCAGTTTACCATGGGGTATAAGGTACAGTGGTGAATAAGGGATCTCGCACCTGTAATAAATCTAAAAGCCCCATGGTAAGCAGCGTCCAACATACGTAGCGAGGAGGCAGAGGCATTCATATGTATTACATCTCCATAATCTAACCTACTTAAAAAGGTAGCCGAAACCAACTGCTTCCTAGCTCTAAAAGAAAAACAGGACTTATTTCTAAAAAAGAAACCAAGTTGCAACTTGAGCTTTTTAAGAAGACATTCAATGTGGGGGATAAAAGTCAATTTCTCATCAACAGTGATGCCAAGGTATGTATATGATGTTACAAAATCAATTTGCAATTCTTGTGCAGTTGTAATAGTGGGTAAGGGAGAAGGTACTTTCTTTCTGTTAGAAAATAACATTCCCTTCGTTTTTTTAGCATTTATAACCAAGCGAAGTTGTAATAACTGCGACTGAATGGTGTTAAAAGCAGACTGAAGGTACAATTGAGCAATTGATTTTGCATGACAATAAATTACAGTGTCATCAGCATAGAAATGCACAGATGCATTTACAAGATCATGGGCCAGATTATTAATATAAATAATAAAAAGAGTTGGGCCTAAAACTGAACCTTGAGGGACACCCCTGGAGATTTCTAAAAAACTGGAAGTTTGACCCCCATATTGTACACACTGCTTTCGGTCAGTTAAGTAATTCAGGAACCAGCCCATAGCCTGCTCTGAAAGCCCAATATCTAAAAGCCTTTGGCATAAAATCCCATGATCAACTGTGTCAAAAGCCTTAGAGAGATCAACAAAAAGGACAGCACAATAATGCTCTGTGTCTAGAGCTTCAATTACATCATTTAAAACTTTTAAAGAGGCAGTTACTGTACCAATAGCCCATGATAAATAGCCCCTACTGTTCCTCCCTTACACATTAGTAAATACCCCCTGCTGTTCCTCCCATGTATTAGTAAATACCCCCTGCTGTTCCTCCCTTACACATTAGTAAATACCCCCTACTGTTACTCCCGTGTATTAGTAAATACCCCCTGGTGGTCCTCCTGTGTATTAGTAAATACCCCCTGCTGTTCCTCCCTTACACATTAGTAAATACCCCCTGCTGTTCCTCCCATGTATTAGTAAATACACCCCCTGCTGTTCCTCCTGTGTATTAATCCATGCATTCATATCCTCTCGTCTAGATTTTTGCAATAGTCTTCTAGCTGGATGTTCTGGTAAATCGATAAACAAACTCCAGCTGGTTCAGAACGCAGCAGCGTGAGTTTTAACGAAAACTAAAAAATATGATCACATTAGTCCTGTACTATCGTCATTACACTGGCTGCCAGTTAGATTCCGTATTGACTATAAAATACTTTCATTAACATATAAAACACTGCATGGCTTAGCTCCAGACTATCTTAGTGAACTTATTGATCATTACAACCCAGCTGTGACGCGCGGCGGAGCAGGGAAGGATGAGACACAGATCCTTCTTTTCATCCACGTCACTTTTACTTTCAACAAGTATTGCGCAATATAGCGCACGAATAACATACACTGCAATACAGAACGTGTAAACATTAGACAACGACGAGCACAGGACACTGCGCGAGTGCACATTAAATAGACAAACCACATTAGCCCCACGTGATTACGAGACGAGTCACAGGTGATACTGATTATTCACACGACATGCCATAACCACGGATATCCATAGACACAGACGATACACGTAGACTACGTCAACACGCGCCCAAAAGGGAGGGGCCGGGGTCCTCAACGTGACACCAGCACGTTCACTTCGTTCGCAGGACGCAGGGTTATTAACTGTTCCTAGGATCAAGAAGATCACAGCAGGTGGAAGAGCCTTTTCTTTTAAAGCTCCACAATTGTGGAATAATCTTCCTGCCTCTATTCGGGACTCAGACACAGTCTCAATGTTTAAAAATGTTTTTAAATGTTTAAAAATGTTAACCTTATACTTAGCCTGATTGTGTGATTTGTTTGTAACTTGTGTATTCGTCTTTATAATTTGTTTTTGTGTAATTTGTGTGTTAACGAGCCGCCCAATGGAGGATGGGTTCCCTTTTGAGTCTTGGTCCTCCCAAGGTTTCACACTGCTGTTCCTCCCTTACACATTAGTAAATACCCCCTGCTGTTACTCCTCTACACATGAGTAAATACACCCTTCTGTTCCTCCCCAAAACATTAGTAAATACCCCCTGCTGTTCCTCCTTTACACATTAGTAAACACTCCCTGCTGTTACTCCTCTACACATTAGTAAACACCCCCTGCTGTTACTCCTCTACACATAAGTACCCCCTTCTGTTCCTCCCCAAAACATTAGTAAATACCCCCTGCTGTTACTCCCGTGTATTAGTAAATACCCCCTGCCGTTACTCCCTAACACATGAGTAAATACCCCCTTCTGTTCCTCCCTAACACATTAGTAAATACCCCCTGCTGTTACTCCCGTGTATTAGTAAATACCCCCTGCTGTTACTCCCGTGTATTAGTAAATACCCCCTGCTGTTACTCCCGTGTATTAGTAAATACCCCCTGCTGTTCCTCCCGTGTATTAGTAAATACCCCCTGCTGTTACTCCCGTGTATTAGTAAATACCCCCTGCTGTTACTCCCGTGTATTAGTAAATACCCCCTGCTGTTACTCCCGTGTATTAGTAAATACCCCCTGCTGTTACTCCCGTGTATTAGTAAATACCCACCTGGTGTTCCTTCTGTGTATTAGTAAATACCTCCTGCTGTTCCTCTTGTGTATTAGTAAATACCCCCAGCTGTACTGCCCCTAAACACTAGTAAATACCCCTTCTGCTGCTCCACCCTGTTAATAAGTAATACCCCCTCCTGTTCATTTCTTGTGCATTAGATGCATTTCAAACAAACAAAAGTAATGGATTTGAAGGGTGAAGGATGTCTTTTGTAACCCAATGGTAACCATGGAAATCTTCATCGCTGGTGCATTAGACTGGCATGGTAGGCACGAGATATAAACTACATTTGTAGCAAAGCCGTTTATGTTTCCCGAGGCGAGCCTTTCACTGGGACGGATATCTGGCATTAAGCACATTGTGCAGAAGGATTGGGCCCGCTGAAGGATATCGGGCTCACTCTGTGGCACAAACAGCTCCTCAGCACCTGTGACTGTCCAAAGAAGCAGGAGCGGTTTTGGGCCCATTTTGGGCCGGGTTCGGGCCAGCTCGCTCTGGGAATGCGGGCACGGGTATTAAATGAGCGTGCAGGTGGGGGACAGCTCTGAACAGACCTGGCGTGACGCTCCCATTTAGAGTCACACCGAGACTAATTTAGGATGCTTAAAAGAGGAGTGAGTAATGGGGCTTTAGCTACCACTCAAGAGGCTTATCACAGCTCCACTTCTTGCTTATTTGAAAAAATGACTCAGGGCTTCAATTTTAAAATCTCTCACCCTCCCTCTCTCTCTCCCACTCATTCTCTCTCTCTCCCACTCATTCTCTCTCCATTTTTGAAATAATCAGGAAGTCAGCAAATTCTTAAAGGAATCCAGCACTGTGTTAAGATGTGTTTGATGATGCTGGACTGAAACGTGGATGTAACGGAGCATCACAGACACTTTCACACAGGAAAACAAGGTGGAGAGAGAGAGGGAGAGAGAGAGAGAAGGTGAGGAGACAAACCCAGTGTGGTGAAGACACTGGACACAGGAGACAGGGACAGAGTGCTGGAGCGTTCTGTCATTTACGCAAAAGGTTTATCTGCAGTAGGATCAAAGAGAATCAGAGACACAGATTTTATTACATCTTGCACTTAACCCACAAAGGACACACACACACACCCACACGGCTACAAGCGCACACAGCTGTGCCCAAAGTGAGATGAATCATCAGACAGAAGCCCGAGCGAGGAGTCTGTCTGACGAGCACGCTCCCTCATTAGAGTGCCACGGCCAGCTCCAGGGGCGACGCTGAAGAGACAGT
>NC_135217.1:30559066-30576566 GCF_052324685.1 Brachyhypopomus gauderio
GCCCATTACAGGAGGCCCCATCGAGGAGCAGCGCAACACACAGAGATGATGGTCATTACTTACCCAGCCCGCGCTCCTGGAACAAGATGTGCTTGGTGTAGAGGACACACGCTACTAGCTATCAGGTGATTACATACACACATCTGTCACCATCTACCTGGCTCTCGTTATCACACACACACACAGACGACTGTTTTCTCATCTCACCTGTACAACCTCATCATCCTCTTCCAGTAGACCCTCCAACACCTCTGTGGCCATCTGTGAAGAGAACAGACGTCCACTTTATTCACTGCTATTATTCATACTTACGTTTCTGATTAACGCCACAGTTACACGTCCAGCGGGTCCTGCGTGACGACGACGTCACCGTCCAGAGACGAGCAGCGATGGACTCAAACACGGAGGGCTCGTTTAAACTCAAACACGGAGGGCTCGTTTAAACTCAAACACGGAGGGCTCATTTAAACTCAAACACGGAGGGCTCGTTTAAACTCAAACACGGAGGGCTGGTTTAAACGAAGCGGCTTTGGAGAGGACGGGGGGGAGGGGCCTCGATCGACGGACACACAGCAGCACATCACAGGGCAGGTGAGCGGCCGGCGCTCTCCAGCAGAGCGCAAGGGGGCCGTCCGTGTGGAAGGTGGAGACTTAAACGTACAACTTACGGCACAGGTATATTCATGTGTACTGGAACAGTTATAATATAATATTTCTTGCATTACATAATCCAAGTACTACTCCTGCGTTCTAGAACCTTCAGTGAGTTTTACACCTGGTCTTAAAGCTGGTTTGGTGCTGAAGCTCATGTGCATTACAGTGGAGGTGTGAGAACACCTGAAGACGTTCGACTCGCACACCTGACCCCCCCAACCTCCCGGTCGCTACGCGCGGCTCTGTGCCAACCATCCGTACCGAACACAATCAGAACCCGTCTGTCTGGCTGTCTGCCCAATGTTCTCACACACCCAAAGCCAACTCCACCCCCCACCCTAAGGCATTCTGGGATTTCTCTTCCCCCCCACCAAGGGCAATGGTCCACTCAGCCGGAGTGGAGTTGTAAAGTTCATTATCGGCAAAGGCCGTGTGCCAATATATCGCACCTTAGCTTAGTGTGACAGTAGTAGTGCAGAGCCTGTGGTCAGGTGTACTGATCTTACCACTGTCAGTACATCCTCCCAGTAGGTCCTCCCAGAATCAGCCCGTCTGATTAAGGGTTGTCAGGACCTCTGCAAACGTCCGTTTGATTTAGTCTTGTCAGTAACCTTGCTGACCGACAGTAGTTCAGATCAGAACAATATCAAGTCCCTCTTTAATTTTGAACACACAGCCTGTCCGTCCAATCGCACAGCACTTGGGCTGAACCCTATTTTTATGTACAAACCCATTAGTGCTTAAACCCTCCAGACATGTAAAGGTCTTGTTTCCCCTCATCAGCCAAAAGCTTTCTGGACAGTCTCCCATGATGAGGCTCTCGCCATCTTCCTCAGGGCTATGACCTCCGACCCTGGTGGTTTGGGAGAGTTACCGCTCTGACCGCAAATAAACCCTTAGGGATGGGGTGGCCTCTTATTCTTTCTCTCTCTCTCTTTCTCTCTCTCGCTCTCATTTTTAATGTTTTAGCAATTCAAATGTAACAAAATGAAAAGATAATCAACATAAATAATGCCATTATAAAAAGCAAAAATAAAATAATAAACAAACGGACTCCCTCTTGCACACACATTCTCTCTTTCTCTCTCCCCCTCTTGCGCACATTCTGTC
Source organism: Brachyhypopomus gauderio (assembly GCF_052324685.1). NCBI lineage: Eukaryota > Metazoa > Chordata > Actinopteri > Gymnotiformes > Hypopomidae > Brachyhypopomus > Brachyhypopomus gauderio. Next base: position 30,560,831 of record NC_135217.1, read on the forward strand.
TCTCTCTCTCTCTCTCTCTCTCTCTCTCTCTCTCTCTCTCTTTCTTTCATTACACTCCTGCTGTCCCTTTAATCAGTCCTGGTGAAGAAGGTCGCGTGATGAGAGAGGGCCGGAGGAGAGAAATAATAGAGAAAGAGAGGGAGCGCAGGAGAGAGACAGGGCAGGTGATCCAGCCGGTGGGAGAGAGAACGAAAGAAAGAAAGAGAGGGAAGAGAAGGAGGGCTCAGAGAGCATCATTCAGCCCCTGCGTTATTTAAGGAACTGACCAACCAATTTACAGTCCCGCCGGACCATAAAATTCAGCCTGGACTTAATAATGGTACATTTAATGTGACAACTCTGACAGTTCCAATCTACCACAACTGCGCTTACACCTGCTCTGGTATCTCCTGATCTGTGTCTGGGTGCATGTATGAGTGTGTGAGAGAGAGAAACAAGAGAGATGATGAGATTGTGCACAGTGCGTGTGTGTGGGGGCTATTAGACTTTGTTCATGGCTATAGGAAGATGTGTATGGGCAAAAACTTATCCAATATTGCAATATGTGTTTTATAGAGCCAGTATTAATCACAGCCATCATGGCTGCCAGAGGGAGGCAACAACTTCACTTAAATTTAGCCTTTCGGAATGAGGAAGAGCAGAGATAATGACTTTAGGGACAGATGCTCATTTTCTCCCTCTACCTATCTCTCTCTCTCTCTCTCTCTCTCTCTCTCTCTAACACATACAAACTCTGTTATACTCAGTCTCGCACGCTTTCTCATTTTTTCAGTCTCACTCTCCTTCAATTCTCTTTTCTCAAATGATTTTAATGGCATTTAATGGCATATAACTGTAGCCAAGGCATTATGCTGCATAATTATATAATGATAAAAGTGAGTGATAATGTTACAGACAATAAAAAAAAAAGAAAAGAAAAGAAAACAAAGCAAATGTACTGAAGTACTAAATGTAATTAGAAGTGTGGACGGTCTGGGATACTGTTTCACTGGTTTGTTTAAAGATAACTAAAGACACATTCACTCACACTCCCTCTCACTCTCTCAGTATCCATCTATCCCTCTGGGGCTACGCTTCTACCCCGGGAGCCCACACTAAAACTAAACATGAGGTTCAGAAGGAAAGAGGACATGTCTGGCAGTTAAAAGGTCCAGTAGTTAAGGGTTTAAGGGGTTCAGGGTTTGACAGTTAAGGGGTTCAGGATTTCAGGAGTTAAGGGTTTAAGGGGTTTGGCAATTTTATTTGAGAAACTCAAATTGAAAAACTAAATCTGTCTCTTGGAAACGCCTGCAGTTATGCAGGTAATGCTGGGTTTGTTTCTAAATCAATGGGGATGCCCATTTAAACACATCCCTGGGAACACAGACTCTGTGCCTGTACAGTCATTGGGAAGACAAAGAGACACTGTAGAACAGTAAAGATTGTAAGGGCTTATCTGAGAAGTCTCTTCACTGGGAGCAATAGGTCATTTCAATGGTAAAAAGTCCCTGGCAAAGATCAATGAGATCCTGCTCAGCATTCAAACACTGATGCTGACTCTTAAAAACATTTGTCGTCTGACTGCGTTGAAAACCGAGTAGGCCGGTAATCTAAACAAACGTGGTGCAATCGAAAGTGTAGTCAACACAGCATGCTAAGTCACATGAAGGTCTTGCAGTGTTACGTGGTTCACAGAAGCAGCTGACTAGGTGACATGCGCTACACTGGCAGACACGCATGTGTCCAGCTCAAACCCCCCTCACCTCAGACACGCATCCGTCTGGACCACCTCGCCTCGGACACGCAACCGTCTGGACCCCCCTCGCCTCAGACACGCATCCGTCTGGACCCCCTCACCTCAGACACGCATACGTCTGGACCACCTCACCTCAGACACGCAGCCGTCTGGACCCCCTCACCTCAGACACGCATCCGTCTGGACCACCTCACCTCAGACAAGCATCTGTCTGGACCACCTCACCTCAGACACGCATACGTCTGGACAGTGGCGGACTTAGCAATTTGGGGGCTCAAGGCGAATTTAGCTAGGGGGCCCATCAACATTAATATGCGAGAAATAAGTTCAGGTTCACACTACACGACTTTAGGCTGGTTTTTCAGTCGCCGACTGTTTTTGTAGATCGCCGACAGAAACTGTGGTCGGAGGCAAATCGGGGATCACTCGGCGCTCGCTCAGTCGTGTAGTGTGAACTGCTGAAAGACGCTCGCCGAGCCGTCGCCGAGTGGTCGCCAACTCATCGCAGACGACCGGCAGATATCTAGCATGTTTAATATCTAGCCCAGTCGGCGACTGTAAGTCAACAGCAGCATCTAGCTTCATACAACTTTACTACAACACTGTGTTTAAGTTATTGTGACAGCACTGGAGAAATAGTGCGATTGACTATATCTGTGTTCACTGCAACGGAGAGATGAAATAATTCTGGCAATTTGGGACTATGGAGTGGTTAAACGGTAAAAAAATAATAATAATAACGAAAATGTGGAGTACATGTACATTGTTTTTATCATCTTCGTGGTGTTGCTGGTTCTCGCGAGTGTTTCGTTTTCGTGTTCTCGTGTTTTTGGACGGCAGCCAGATGAGTCGGCGATTCCCCAGTCATTTAATTCGTGAGCCCGCATCGCTGATCAGTCATGTAGTGTGAAAGCCACAACAACTGAGAGACTCGCGATTACAGCACAACCAGTCATGTAGTGCGAACGGCACAAAAACCTGACGACTGAAAAGTCGTGTAGTGTGAACCTGGCTTTAGCTAGACAAGGGGGCCCTACAGTGGGAGGGGCCAAAGGCAATTGCCTAGCAACGCCTCTATGCAAAGACCGCCTCTGCGTCTGGACCACCTCACCTCAGACACGCATACGTCTGGACCACCTCAGCTCAGACACGCATACGTCTGGACCACCTCACCTCAGACACGCATCCGTCTGGACCACCTCACCTCAGACACGCATCCGTCTGGACCCCCCTCACCTCAGACACGCATCCGTCTGGACCACCTCACCTCAGACACGCATCCGTCTGGACCACCTCACCTCAGACACGCATCCGTCTGGACCACCTCACCTCAGACACGCATCTGTCTGGACCCCCCTCACCTCAGACACGCATCCGTCTGGACCACCTCACCTCAGACACGCATACGTCTGGACCACTTCACCTCAGACACGCATCCGTCTGGACCCCCCTCACCTCAGATACGCATCCGTCTGGACCACCTCACCACAGACACGCATCCGTCTCGACCCCCCTCGCCTCAGATACGCATCCGTCTGGACCACCTCACCTCAGACACGCATCTGTCTGGACCACCTCACCACAGACACGCATCCGTCTGGACCACCTCACCACAGACACGCATCCGTCTGGACCACCTCACCTCAGACACGCATCCGTCTGGATCCCCCTCACCTCAGACACGCATCCGTCTGGACCCCCCTCACCTCAGACACGCATCCGTCTGGACCCACATCACCTCAGACACGCGTCCGTCTGGACCCCCCTGACCTCAGACACGCGTCCGTCTGGACCCCCCTCACCTCGGACATGCATCCGTCTGGACCCCCCTCACCTCGGACATGCAACCATCTGGACTCCCCTCACCTCAGACATATATCCATGTGGGCCCAATCCCCCTCACCTCTGACATTGGTCCAAACCCCCATCACCTCCAGTAAGCCAGTACTGTCTGTTGGGTAGGGGGCAAGAACATAAACCCAGTTTGTGTGAGAGTTCTGCATGTCTTGCGCCACACAAGATAATATAGTACATGGCAAGACAGACTAAACCAATCACTGTCCTTAGGGCAAAGTTATAATGTAGGTTGTACTCAACATGTGAAGAAGTCATAGAGATGAAGGAGTGGTGAGTTGACTGTCGTTTGGGATGTGACCTCAAGTTACATTTGACTCATTAATCTCACGCTCTTATGATAGACTCACAATTGACTCATGCTCAACTCTCATACAAGATGTTGTATGAGCAGCAGATAGAAAATATTTAGTTGCTGACAACATACACCTGGGACGAATCACACATCAGCTTCCACTCTCACCGATTGGTCAGTGCAGTACGAGAGTCCTCCACTCTCATTGATTGGTCAGAGCAGTACGAGAGTCCTCCACTCTCATTGATTGGTCATTGAAGTACAAGTTTCAGCCAGTGGTTGGGAGATAGCCAAGCCGACTAACACTAGGGAAAAAAATGCTAATTTAAATAAAATTACTGGCCTTTTCTGCATAAGACTGTATCACAAACTGCATTAGGAGACATGGCAAAAATATTTGTATTTCATTTTGATATATGAGCACTGAGCTATAATTTCAGCACAAATAGCTTATAAGAATGAAATATGGAGTTCAATCTTATATAAGTGGGCCTTGGAGAAACACTGCGAGAGATCTGAATGCATAATGTAACCGAAAGTTCTTCAGAGTCTTGCGGGAGCAGTCGAGATAGCCAAAAAGTGTGTTCACGTTTGTTAGCTCAGCATTCATCCCACATTATTACGAGACAATTTTCACTGTGAATTCCATGGTCCGTCACGTGAGACAAACGTGCACGACAGAACCTCAGAGAAGGGCGTCAACCACACGTGGCCCTGCGATCGGGAACTACACTGGGTTCACAAGGCGCTTTGAATTCCAACGGGAGCCTTGCAATAATGCAGGGAGTGAGGATGTACTGTGAAGCCATACCGTTCATTTGTCCTGTGGGTGAGACGGCTGGAGCCAAACAACTGGTGTAAGACAGACCACTGACCAGTCTTAAAAGCCTCCAGCCATGAAGCCATTAGCTCCGGCGCTACTGCCTGAGTGCGGCCTTACTTCACCAACCACCTCCTCCTGCTAAATAAACGACCTTTTACTCTTTTTACACAGAACGGGATGGTGACGGGACAGAGAGGGGGAGAAAGAATAAAGAAAACGGTGAATTGTTAATGAGTATGTTGCGTCCGATACGAGTCCCTGCTGTTCGTCCTGCTATGGGGAATGATGCTACCAATTATAGCAGTGCTTTTCATATCGAGTTTCCATGTACATTTCAAAGTTCTTCACTAAAATTATATAACCTCAAATCATGCAAATATTTACATGAAGTAAACTTATAGTACAGGTCAATAACCTATGAACAGGCCAGGCTAAGCAAGGACATAAATCTGGATTTAAAAACACCCAGAGAACTTTCCCAATATTCCCTGAACCCCTATTCCGCAGTTGAGGAGTTGTGGAAGAAAAGCCCCTTCCCCCGGCTGAACTGTGCGTCAGGGATTAGAGGGCGGCCTGCCTCAAAGGGGAGGAGAGATTACCTCCGCACCAGCCCCGACGACAAACCAGCGCTCGTCTGAGCTTCCCACGATGCCTCTACTGGTGGACCAAGTCTGGTTCCAGTTTCCCTGTGGAGTTACCCGGTAATGCGGAACCGTTTCCACCGACGACGGCGAGTACCAGTGGCACGTCATTAGGGTTAAGGCGTTTGAAATAGGACGGTCAAGGGGATTCGTTATGTATGCACTGACGAGACTAGCAGCTTGGGGGGGTGGGGGGGGGGGGGGGGGGGGGGGTTTATCAGGAGTACACATCATACAGGGCAGGAACACAGGGTCAGCTGGTAATCAACTTCTCAGTCAGGCTTGGGCAGGGCATTTAACAGCCTAATGACTGAATGGTAAACAAGCGGCCAGTTAAGATAAGACCTGCCTGGGAGAGGTGGCCACCTTCACCGAGGCCTTGACCAACAGACTGTGCACTTGGGGCACCTGCGAGTGTGTGTGTGTGTGTGTGTGTGTGTGTAATGAGACACCTTGAAACTTTGTAAGTGAAAGAGACAGAAGGGGAGGGAGGGAGAGAGATCAAGAGGTGGAGAGGGAGGGAGAGAGAGAGAGAGAGAGAGAGAGAGAGAGAGAGAGAGAGAGAGAGAGAGAGAGAGAGAGAGAGAGAGAGAGAGACAGTGGCAGAGCTCCGAGGAATAAAAGAACACCACAGAATGGGACTGGATGACATAAAACATGGACCTGCCACAAAACTGTGGGCAATATTCTAAATTGCGCACTTAACTTTAATGTGAGCTCCTCTTCACCACGGACCTAGCCTGACCCGGGCAATCACGGAACCCATTGTCCGATTGTGTTTACTGCTGGCCCACGCAAACCCTCATCATGACATCATTACCACGAGACGGACCGCGGCCCTGAGAAATGACCTTTAGAACAATGGAGGAATCTTCAGTCTGCTCAACAGCCTGTCCGACGGACACAAGCGATGCTGTCATTATCCGCACGGGCTCCTGGGCCTGTAATTGAAGTGTTAACCTTTCCTATCTGCAGTCGCCTTGCTTTTCTGTCTAGATGCAACATGCTAAAATATGCAAAAATATGCTAAAATATGCTTGTTAAAATAAATTCACAGACACATACATGGACATTTAGGCGTTCACTTTGCAGCGACTATGCACAATAGCTATTATAGGCGCAAAATTGCTTTTTTAAATATTTTTTGCCAAAGTGAAGGTGAGTGTGTGCATTTGCTTTCTGTCACACGCAAACTCCTGTACACAAAGAGGCTCCCATACACGCAAGCATGCATACACACACACATACACACACAGCCACATGGCACTGCTGAAGTGCTATTGATTTTTGAGGGAGTGACTGTGTGGGGAAGGTCACTGTAGATGGTCTTAAATCAGACGGAGTCAAACAAAAAACCCATTTCTGTCGTGCTCTCTCTCACACACACACACACACACACACACTCCTATCCCCTTACACTTAACACTGCAACGTAGAATTTTGCCCTTAAAGAGAGATAAAACTTTCAGCGATGGCACCTTGTGGCAGAGAACTTGGGAACAAGTGAACAAGGGGAACTGAAGAGCAGAGCAGGAGGAGGCGGAGCTAAGAGGAGAGGGGGCGGAGCAGAGGGGAGGACAGCGGAGGAGAAAGGCGGGGCGAAGGAGGAAGCAGGCAGCGGTGGAGGAGACGGAAAGAAAGCACACTTTGGCCTGGCCTCCGACGGTCGGACCCCAGCACAGCTCACCGAGCAGAGGGCAAACAGCCGTGGGGTTTATTATTCATCCTCCCACCAACAGGAGCTGGTGCTGAGCTCGGAGGATCTCCCCACACACGCACTGCACACCAAGCCGTATAAATCAATAGCGAGGCCGGTGTTTACCCTCGGAGGACAGGCACACTCTTCACTATAACCTTAACTGTGACCTGGTGAAGGTCGTTCTGCTCCCCGTCTGGTGACTTCACTTTAATACAGGGGCAACACATACATAATTGATCCTATTTTGTCTTTGTGAGGTCTTTCCGTATCAAGTTAACCTCCGAGCCTCACCAAACGTCAGTTCAGGGATACGGGCCGGACACACAAGCAAAACCATGCACACTCCAAAAAGACAACCTCTGCGCCCACTGTAAACACACAGGACCACGTTAGAGGGCTGTAGGCGCACACAGGCACGTGCACGCTCGCACAGGCACGTGCACGTACGCACAGGCACGTTGTAACACCGGTTACGGCTGCAGGTCATCACAGCCAAACATTATTAAGCTTCTCATTACAGCCCTGAGATACCCTCCCCCACCGTCTCCCTCCACTTTCTCATTCCTCGGCGGAGTTTCTCGCAGGCTCCGTGAGACCTGTCGGAGCTTAATTAAGACCCGCTCATTAGAACGTAGCTCGGGGCTGCGAAAGCTGTTGGCATGGCGACAGCGCGCTGTGATGCCAGGCCTGGCCGAAAGGAGCTCGGTGATGTCATCGCCACATGACACCTGTGACAGCAGATGGCCGGGTGAAGTCAGGCAGAGAAAGGGGAGGGGGGGGGGTGTTGGAGACAGAGAGAGAGAAACAAAAAGAGAGGGACAGAGAGAGCAGGAGGAGTTAAGAAGAGAGGAGGAGAGGAGAGAGACAGACAAATACTCTCAAAACACTAATGGGTCTGTGAAGTAGTTTAGAGCGCCTGTCAGTCAGGTATTCAGGTAACTTTACACTTTCAGCTAAGCAAAGGGAGAAGCTATATGCTTCTACACAGACCTTGCTGCAAAGCTACCTATCTCCCTAGAGCTGTGGCCAGGAGGGGGAGGAGCAGAGAAAAGGGGGAGTGGCCACCCTTAATGACCACTGCAGCTCAACAGCGTTAGCACAATGGAAAAATGGAGGTTGACACTCAAAGAATTGCTCCATACACTGGTCTCCACACACTAACTCCAGATTTCCTACTGGGCCAGTCCTGTTGTACGAGGCCTAGGTTAACCCATTAAACACTATAAACATGCAAAGTATATGGACGAATCTTTTAAAGGTAAGAGCATACGAATGGAATGGACTTTTATGGTGCATTTAACCTTCGATCAGAAGCGCTGTGCATTTTTATGATGCGAAGCGCTAGCGGTTACATGCGAAGGCGTGCGCGGAGCAGATCCTTGCCGCGGTCTCCCGCGTTAGCACCTGCTCTTGGACACGGCGAGGGCCGGAATAAATCAGGGCGTAAAGAGCGCAGCTCACCGCCGGCGAGGTTGACGGCCGCATTAAAGATTAACGGGCAGGCCGCTTCCGAATTTAGCAGGCGGCAGGCTTTACGACCCCTCGGTGACGCGGCGAACGCGGGACGCCTGCACACGCACGCACACAGAAGGGGGGGGGAGAAAGCTTCGGGACGAAGAAAGAAAATTGCCAACGCACAGATGGGGAAAAAGCTGGTTATTACCAACTCCTGAGTGCTCCTGTGTGTCACGACACCCCGAAGAAAGAGATTTTCACTTTCTTTTCCACTTTTTTTTTGTGATTCGAGTTAAATTATGGTTGCAGGGCAGCTGGGTGAGAAGGCAAGCTCCTCCTATTTCGCTGCAGCACCCACACTTGCTCCGCCCACGTGGGCGGGACCTTGATGGAGAGTTCTCTGATGATTCTGGAGCAGTGGGCTGGGAGCTGCTCGCTTCACCACCTTCTCCTCCGAATGTTGAGAGGAGCACTGTTGGAGCAGTAAGGGCCTGGGGGATAGGGGAGTAGAAGCCTGCCATCACGCCAGGGACTGGCTGTACTGAAACTCCGCATGCGGAGGGGGCGGGGCGATGATGGGCAGAGGCGTGGCAAAAACTCCTCCAAATCTATTGGGTTGGGGGGCGGGATCTCCCAGGCACTTAGCAGATTATAATAAAAGCTATTTAAAGTCTTTCAGTGATCATTGTAGATAATATACAATATAATAATAATCTACAATAGACAATATAGATCTGAATCCCCACAGGCAGTAGAAAGGCCTGAAATATGTGAAATATTGTCTATTGGTCTGTTTGTAAACTAATGTTTTTTAGTTTAGCATCCTAGCTTATTTAGATATTTAGGCTAGCTAATTTTACATTACCTATCAAGGCGAAAATTGCTTGATAACAGCTCAACTCAGATCATTATTAACAATTCAACTGATTCTCCCGTGACGTCTAATTCTCTGCCTACTGTTGCACTGCATTTACATCGGTGCGTGGTGCCTAGTTCAAAGTGGTCTATCAGAGCCGTATATGTTGTAACATTAAACTTAATCATATGGCATACGCCCTGCGTGACTACATATTCGCACGACACAATGGCTCTGTTCGAAATAGTCAACTACATACTGGATACTGGATACTGGTTTGGGGCCCAATCAGTACGCCAGTAGTATGTAGTAGGCTATTTCGAACAGAGCCCTTGTCTTTACAAAAACATACTTAACAAACAAAAAAGCGCCTTTTGGCTAGGCCTGGTCACCATGCCAACAATTTTGCCATACGAGCTACTGTAAATAACGTGGAAGTGATTCTTACAACCATGCTGGTTAAAACGCTCTGTAAGCACTGTCCATTAACTGCTTCTGCAAATGGCAGAAACCTTGACTAAAATAATGACATCTAGTCATTAACAATGAAAGAATTCAGCAAGGCAGGCAGAAAAGAGGAGAGGCGAAGCTATACTAATTAGTCCAGGACACGCTAGAAAGCGCTGGAACAAATCCTGCTACTTCTGCCTTCTGGGTCTCGCTTGGAGAACAAAAGCAGGTGTGGCCGAGGTCGTCGGCTACGACAAAAGCCTCTTTTCCACCGGGGGGGGGGGGGGGGGGGGGGGGGGGGGGGGGGGGGCGCTGAGCGCTTCTGAGCAGGGGCACCTACCACAGGAACGCCGTTTGGCACGACGCTTACAAACCGTGCTCACCGTGCTCTGTTCAACGCACATTCACCGTCTTGCACGCAAAATGTTTGAATTATTTTAATAAATGCATAATAAATGGGAGTACATGATCGCGTGGGTGCGTGCAGGCGGCCTGCGTAAGTAAAAAGGTGCCTCATTTCAAGAGTGGCAAATCCAATTCGCTGCGTAACTCAATTGCCAGGCGTTAACACATGCTGCATAACCCCCGTGAACAAATGTTCACGAACGGCAGCAGAGAAGCCTCGAGGACCATGGCCGTTCCGCGCGTGTGAAACAGGGCTCGACACCCCTCCACAGCCCCGTGAGGCCGTGCACGTGAGGCCGTGCACGTGAGGCCGTGCATGTGTGACGCTTTATTGCGGCTCCAGATCAAACACTGCACCTTGATCAGGTCGAACATAAACCAAGTTGATCTCTCCCTGTCTATGCCGACATTCTCTTAAAATGTAATCTGGTGCATTCTGGTGTGGAACTGAAATGTACTGATGACTTTGAGAGAGCGGAACTGCTAAGTGGAACGCTTCCTGTAAGTTAATATTCACTGCCAGTACCAAACATGGCCTCTTATCTACAGTTTCATCATTTTAAACACTTATTCATAAAAGCAAAGTATTAATGTGAAAGCCAGATAAGAAAAAATCTCTCATTAAGGAGATAAAATACTCACAAAAGTGAAAGCAAGCAGCCCCCCAATCATCGGACTGAAGCTGGCTGTAGTCAATGGTACAAGGAGCACTAAAAGCTTTTTATCAGAATTAATGCAGAGACGTGCTGAGACCTTGTGAGAAAACTGTAAAGCTAACAAATTCTACTCGAGTACAAGCATACACATGCTAGGGTAATTTTCATTGCCTACTTTTTAGTTTGTGGCTCATAAACTCAGGACAGCTCAAGGTGCTCACATTCATCTTTACGTAGTTTTTAGAATCTTATTGCCAAGTGCCAATATACCTGAAGTCTCACACGAACTGTTCAGACATATGAAGGACACGTTAGGTGCACTAACGCAATTATGTAATCTCGTCCCATCTTCACTGTGGGTCTAACACTTTTAATTAAACAGGTTTTCGAGGAGCAACATTTTTAAAATGCCATTTCATGCTTCTTCTCTATATTTTACATATTGTAATGACATTTTAAACAGCATAAACTGTCACCTATTAAACAACGAACATTTCCCAAGAGAAAACAATAAGAAATCATCCCTATAGGACAATTACGCGGATGCATGAATTATATGCAAGATTTCATTCATTATATTTTAAAGTGAGAATGACAGGAGGCACTTGGTGAATTAAATTTCATACTACGGCCTGTGTAAAAATAAAACTGACACGTTTGCAATTGAAGACAAAACAAGTAATATGCAGTACTAGCACATATAATACGCACACTAGCAGCTAACACAGAACTGCTCCGGAGCTCATGTGCAGGCTTTTTTCACATTAAAGATTAAAACTATATGCTACTATGTTCGCATGCAAATATTCGTGCACTCGCACATGCGTGATGACTGCATTGCTAACGTCTAGCGCTGAAGACCCAGTGTGGGGGGAGGGGAAGGTTAGCCGCCTTCTAGTGTGAGCACTTAAGAAAAACAAAATGGCATCTTAACAATCCACACCCCCTTGAACCGACTGTGGTTTATTTATTAATCCATTCTCTACAAAACACGCAGCGTTTCTAACTTGGCCGTGAAGTAAAGCAAGTTCAGAGTTGGGGCGGGGGGGGGAGAAAGAGCAGCAGAAGTCTGAGAGAAACAGAGCCGGAGAAGAAGTGGTGTAGCACTCTCCTCCACATTCATGAAGTTAATGACAAGGCCGGATGAATAAGCGGAAGAGCTGCTGAGTTTGCCATTATCCTGCTGAGGTTTAAGGTGGACTAGAAAGTTATAATAAGGAGCTGGAGTGTAAGGAAACGTCAGCTAAAACTGTCCACGTATGGAAAGAATAGCCATCTTGTAATGGTCTGAAGGTTATGTTTCTACTGGATGTAAGCACAGGGTGAGAGGAGAGACACTTCTACAGCGTGTGGGGTGTAGCGGGCAGAGCAGGAATTTACCACTGAAATTCACAGGAATTATAAGGTCAAGATTAGTTTGATGTGGAACACAACTTACATTCAGTGGCAAAAAAATGTAGTTGAACTAGTGTAATTGTAAAATTCAGGACTGAGGCAGACATACTCAGAGAGACTGCGTGTGAATGTGTGTGTGTGTGTGTGTGTTGAAGCAGGTGATAAATAACATCTCACTACAAGAGATGTATGGTAAAGGAAGGGAAATGTAATTTTTTCTTTTATCAGAAAAAGAAATCTATTTCTTCTATAAAAACATCTATCTCACAAAAAACCATTCCCCAAAGCACCACAGTGGGTTCTAATGAAAAAACATAGGCTCGCTATCGACATCGCGCAACATTCAAATGCAAAGCAATGATATCAGATCAGTACTGGAAAAAACAGGTATCATGCCCGAGCCTCCTGAGCCCTGAGGTCAGCTCCAGGGTTGTTCTCCAGGATGGCCCATGAGGTCTGCACCAGGGTTGTTCTCCAGGATGGCCCATGCACACTCTGGCCACCTGAAGCTCCTTTCGCAATAAAGAAAGACGGCAAACAACATGTGCCGTTACAAGACATAACTACATATAGTTTCTTAAAGTTTAGAATAGAAGGTCAGCACAAAATACCAAAGAATATGGCCCTATTAGTGCCACATGCCCTCAGCAGTAATCAATAGTAGTTTAGTTCAGTAATTCAGTAGTTTATACTAGCTACCCAGGCAACTACTGTTAACTCAGGGAACAAAACACATCCATGTTTGTGTGCGGTTGTTTTTAAAGCATGCTAGCAAAACCACAGGAAGCAACATCGTCAGTGCACTGATGCATTGCTGCGTCTGAGTGTTGGCCACTTAAGACGAAGCACATGTAGCTCCTGGGTTTACAACAGCACAGACGTAATACAGCCAGAAGAATCGCTACGGTGGGACACGCAAGGAATAACGGATCTCTTCGCCGTTAAGCCAAATCAGACGTCAGGCCCAATCAGGGCCCCTTAACCTTTCTTAACCTTGACACCCCCCCCCCCCCCCCCCCCAGGTCAAAGGTCATAGCGGAGCACAATGTTGTTGGGGGGGAAGATTTTTTTTAATGAATTTGCTTTTCAATATTATAACAAACAATTGTAAAAGAGCAGGGGAAAAATGAATGATGGTAAAAGAGATAATTACCAATCTAGCTGATTATGGTTCTAATGAGCTCGAGGTGAAAGTTCCTCATTTTTCTAACGAGCATTTTCCCCTTCATTCTGCTTTACTAATGAGGACCATGATGTAACCAGGGTCAAGAGGGACAATTCAATGGACTCTAATTAACTGAGTTTACTCTGTCCATGTAAAATATAGGCTAAAAGCTGTTTTAAATAAAGTGTGGGATTTTGGAGTAGATTTTGTAGAAACACAGAGGCAATAATAACTGGCCAATTACAAAGTATTGAGTTGAGCTGATCACCAATTTCTATGCCTTGAAGTAAACCACAATAAAACTCAAACTATTTACAATATTTTCTTGACTGTATAGCTTAACATTTCCACAGAATTGTATTTCTTGCACTCATAAAAATTTGTCAGGCAGCCAAATTCACCACATGTTCAACAATAGTTTAATTCCAAATGTACCGCAGTGCAAATTTATTCTAAGGTCAATCTCTCACATAAGACCTAAAATAAATTTAAAAACTGGTCAGAAAACCTCAAGTGTTGCGTGTTTTGGGGGGGGGTGGGGGGGGGGGGGGGGGTGGGTGGTTGGACGTGGTTCTGAAACTACCAACCACAGTCTTAATATGTAGCAAAATATGGCACTGCTCTAGAACACTCATTAGTGTGATTTAGAGCAGAGATTTGCATATTCACAGGGTGACCTTTAGCTTGGCCTATGAAAATGCTAAATATGTCAAAGCGTACCAAGAGACAGAATGACAAGGTGTAACTTCCTTTCAAACCACCGGCTCCTCTGAGAACAGATGAATGACACAGAGCATAAATCATAAACACAAACACACATTTATACATACTGCACATGCACAATTATACATACAATTTCACAAGCACTACACAAACGTCTCCCTGAACTCAGTGATGACCCATATGTACACTTGTCACTCTGCTAATCGTTTATACAGATCACTCTTGCAGGAGTATGCGAGACTGATCAGAGTGTGTGTTACATGATCAGAGTGTGTGTTACATGATCAGAGTGTGTGTTACATGATCAGAGTGTGTGTTACATGATCAGAGTGTGTGTTACATGATCAGAGTGTGTGTTAAATGGCAATAAGTGTTTGGACATGTTTAGAAAAGAGTGACTTTTAATTGCCTTTTCCGGTTTTACTCAAACTTAAGCCGAGTAGGCTGATAGCCTCTTTCTCCCACCGCACACACACACACACACGCACGCACGCACGCACGCACGCACATTTCTCATGACTCTAGGACCAAAACCTACTCTTCCATTTCTCTGACACAGATTGCTAAGTCGTCTCAATAATATGAGACTTAGAGTGAAGAGTCTCAAAAGTGTCCGGAGCAGAAACAACCATAATTGCACGCTATAACATTAAAAACCAGAGAAGACCCAGAAGGGTGTCGATCCACACAAGAATGGCTCCCCCCCCCCCCCCCCCCCCCACCACCACTTAAAACATGTGCGTAGGATTGTGACTGCTGATAGCACAGTGTGATGCAAAGTCAAGGCATGACAATCTTGGCTACAAAGCTATACTTAAAGCTCCATTTCTAACCATGTCACCACTAGTACCAAGAACCCTAACTCCATCTCTCCCTGAGGAGACCACTGTGCTGTGGGCACATGGTGAAGCCAGAGACTTAATCCGATTAACATCTAATGTGGTACGATCTCTGCGGAAACGACATGAAGAGAAAACGCAGCCCCGGGTGGGACTGGAAGGCTGGCCTGCTCACAGGGCTTCTGGTCTTTCAGCCCTTTAAGAAAAGGGTCAGCAATTAAAAGAAAAAGTCCCTGAATATTTGTTCGTCCTTGGAGGTCGGCGTGTGAGCATGTTAAATCGGGGTGTAAATAGTTCCCCGGGTGATGATTTTTTTATGTTGTGGAAAGAGCCTTCACTTTGAATCCAGGCCCAATTCTTTTTCACTAAACAAATGAGTCTCCATGTAATTATATACAGGAATATCCTTTGCCAAACCCTAATAGGAGACATAGGTTTAGCCCCTGTCCTCACATTGTAATGCACACTGGGATAAGAACAGTCTAATGGAAAAACTGGGTTCATCAACTCAAACAATCCAAACAACTGTTCATCAGCATGTGTTGAAAACGCAGTAAATGGGCAGTAAAAATGTGATGCACAGCTGCTAATGAATATGGTGTTTGACATCATTTAGTAGAGATGAAGGGCTGGACCACACTATGCACAGTGACGTGAGAACAGCACCGTGTCCAACAGCAGAGGCGTGAGAACAGCCCAGTGTCCAACAGCAGAGACGTGAGAACAGCCCAGTGTCCAACAGCAG